>NW_017178472.1:871786-900379 GCF_001652005.2 Ceratina calcarata
GTAATAAAGTAAATAATTTACCTGACTCTGTAACAGCGAAGGATTGCGCACTGCCAGCCGCGACATCGATACATTTAAAGGAACTTAAACTAGGAACTGGTGTTAATTTCTCTGCATCTGAACAATTAGATCCAAGCCCTAGACGGCCGTATTCCTTACGACCCATCACGTATACTTTACCAGCATCATCTAAAGCGATAGTATGATGTTGGCCACTACTAATATGCCTCCAGTTATTTCCGCTGAATGTTTCTGAGATTTGTGGATGAAAGCGAGGCAGAGGATCCGATAATCCTGCAATGGTTGCGCAATGTTTAAATATTATCCTATAAAAATCACTTGGTATCATTATCTATTTTAAACTTACCGATTTGATGATAATTATTTAATCCAAACACGTACACTTCTTGCGTGTGATACGCCTTAACGAATGTACAATAGGTGCCCGCCCAAATATCATCAAATCTTAGTTTCTTAGTAATTTTAAATTCCACTAAACCCGGGGTTAACAGGGGACTCATGCCGTGGCGAGTATGTCTGCTAGCTGCTCTGGAAGCTACCCGTCCTAGCTGTCCTTGTTCTGCACATCCACACGTATATACGAATCCATTTTCATTAAGCAGAACTAGATGATCTGCACCTGATGCTATTTTAACTATCTTTACATCTGGCAATAGCTCTATTGGAAACCGCTCGTTTCCATTTAAAGTCAGTCCCATGTTGCCATGAGAATCCTAAAAAAGAAATATTTGCAATGTCTTTACTATTTGTCTCTTTGCTGTTCGAGACAACGAAGTTAATATATTGTATCTTAGAAATAAAGTATACAAAAAAGGCATTATCTTCTATCTTTGTCGGAATGTATATCACGAAAATTCTGTTCCTGTGCAAGTCAACAAAATTCTCACAATTTAAAACAGATATTAATAACAGATTTCATGTAAAATTTATGATTTGTTTTTCTTGAACAACATTCTCTAATAAGTTCTGTTTGAAATGTGTATGTGCAATACTGTAATAAAAGGGAAATATGTACCCTGAAGGAACCCCATGCAAAAACTTGTCCATTTTCCAATAATGCAGCGCTGTGAGAGTCACCAGCAGTTACTTGTATAACTTTATCAGGCAATGTAACAAGACCTGGGTTCGATTCAGGGACTTTAGACGTGTCACGTCCCAATGCCCCTTCGTCATTACATCCAAATGTTATCACTTCTCCAGTTTTCCTCAGGCAGACATTGTGCATACCACCAGCAGCCACAGCTATGATATCTTGATACCCAGGGATAATTGCTGGACGTGTTTTCTCAACAACATCTTCGCCCAGCCCAAGTTGGCCTACATCGCCTTGTCCAAATACCAGCAACACACCGCCTGTTTTTGATTGTCGTAAATTAGGTGCGACGACCAAATCTGTGAAATAACATACAAGTATTTAACCGTTTCTTGGTTTACAAAAGGAGCGATTGCATACAAGCCGATCGAGGCGATCGGTCCGAGAATCGCGACACTGTAATAAAATAGTTAATTCTGATGATTTCTTGAAGGTATTTTCGGAGATACTGAGCATTTTCTCGACTACCTGCTGAAGGGTAGCAATAATTATCGACCGCTAAAAACACGTCCATGTGCCCGAACAATGTTCCATGCTTTTGATCGCGAATGCTATCATGCGGACACGTTTCTTGGCGCGAAAAATAGTAATAACTGTGATAAAACTTTATCGGTTGTCACCGAAATGATAAGGCTTACCTTCTTTCTTCTTGAGCTTCTTTGCTTCCTGGTGATCTTTCACAGGAGCCTGAGATGCTCGTTTTGCTGCTTTCCTTGGCGGCACTAGAAGCATACCAAGGTTATGTTTACAACAGCGCGCGTAAATTTAGTTTTTATGACTGTCATGTATAATCAAACAAACAGTTTTAGAGTCACTATTTATATACGTACTAATTTTGATAGGCAATTGTTTTAGAATCGGGATGTACAGCGCCTTTCACCCAGTTTGGCGCCAAAAAGCCTGCTGACCTCGCGTCTGTTGCGCAACTCACGAGTTCACGACTCACACTCACACGGGAGACGCAGAGGCGCTTCGTCTTCGTCGTCGTAGTAAGATTTCGAACTACACATGCATACCTCATTTCCGACATGTAGTGAATAACGGAAATTCTTATGCCCCTTTTTTTTCTCGTCTGGATGGTTACCACCACGTTGCACCACGTGCTCGTACTTATGCATAATAATATCGTTTCGATCCGGTTTGCTTGAATTTGATAAACCCTTCGAATTCCAACGAACATATCCAATTTCAAGAATGAAATAATGGAGAAATAAGAAATATTAATCTTATTTGGTATTAGTAACTTAATGAAAACAATTATTCCCTGTATATTGATGATATAAAGAACGGCAGATTATTTGTTTTATTATTACAGTAAATTAGCAACGTTAACTATTAGAAAAACATGTTTATATTCTCTTTCAACTTCCTCGATCAGTTTTAGCGCTCGTATGTAAGTTACATATGGATGCATTTTTATTTTTTATTTGTTTGATCCGGTATATATTTCAGCGATTTTGGAATGATGAAATGACTGCATTAAAAAAAGTTATAATTTCTTCTATGTTGCATCTTATATTATTCAATAACGTACTAAATAAAAATTGAGATATATGTAAGAGGAATACTAACGTGTACTTACTGTGTTAATTGTAGACTCCTAAATTTCTACTGATAGTAATTAAGTTGTGACGTATTGCTTTCTTAAACTACGAATGATAATATATTTAAAGAAATCGTGAGGTAAGTCCTAACTCGTTTTCTTTGCGAATTGATAACAGCGCAATATAGGCACGTTAATAAAACAGCAGTACCATTCCTGGAATTTTTCAATTCCGTAAAGTGACTTATATGACTATAATTTTACTGTTTCAATTAATGCTTATACGTATTTTAGTTAGTTAATGATCTCAACCATTTTTTAATGTCAGTACTTATTTGTTTTTACTAATTTTACTGCAGTTACTTGAGTTACTTACTGATTTTCATGCACATCACTAGCATCATGAATTTTGAAACTGGATTACTCGAAAGAAAAAACAAAATGCTAATTAATATTATGACGTATTAATTATATTATTAATTGTAAGACAAATTATAAATGTTAAATTAAAATTATGTTTTGGGATATTCACCTTCAGTGCGTCTTTATAATCCTATTTTTGTTTAATCCTGTACATATGAAGGTGCAATGCATATTATTTGATTATTATGAAAGGAAATTATGTACGCTTTAGAGAGGACTGTGAAACATTAACATAGTATTTAGAGGATGTTGGCGAAACGAAACAATCGGTGAATAACTGTTAGTAATATGCAAATTTGTAACAACAATACTCATCAACGATTCTATTATTGTATAATGCTCTGAATTTGCTTGGGTTGAGCGTGTTTCTCGAAAGCATGCCACGCGATTCGAGTTATTTACGCAATAAATTCGCTGTTCATTTTAACGAGAGTGGCTGCGACTCGCGTTAAATCGTGAATTAGTAAGTAAAGGTCGTGAAGGGGTTCGTTGCCTTTTTGGACGAAGATATTCTCGCGGAAAGAGTCGACGCGACGAAACTGCAGAGCGGAAAGCGGGAAAGAGACAGAGGTAGGGGAGGTTGGCCGGTTATCAGAGGGGTCAGATACGTTGGCGCGCGCCAGTCGAAGCCGAGACTTCATCCGCGCAACTTCTCGTCCTTTGTCTATCGCACAACCTTCAACACGTTTCGGACGTGTTCTCCGGTACCGCGGTTTCAATCGCGCTTGGAACGTTCACGCGACACGTACCGCTTTTATTTTATTAAGAACAGTTAAGAAAAGCGCGTTGCGTATTAGTTCCCACTCGACCTCGATTACAACTGACGAATCAAAGAATTTTTTTAAACTACAAATTTGTGTTTACCTGCGGACGTTCTATCTCTGTAATCAAGATCGTTTCGTGTAAGCAGTTCATGTAGAAAAATTAAGAGGCGATGACGAGGGTTCGACGATACAGATTTCTGCCACTCATCGTGCATGTCCTGCTTGGGGGTAAGTTCGGTTTCATACGTAAACACGCGATGATTATCGCACGTGCCAACATTTCGCGCGTTATGAGATAGTTTATAAGGAGTATTGGCAAGTATCTGTACATTTATTACATTTAAATGCTTATAATTTAACATATTACGATACATAATACTATTTTATGTATAAGAGTACGTTGTATCTATCAGAAAAATATGTTGAAACTTCATCTATTAATTCAATTTTAAAGTGAGTGTCAGTGTACGAAGATTTTTAATACGTCTATTAATTACACTACTTTTATCGATATAATGTATACGGAAAAGTTTTGTTTACGTTCACACATAAAACAAAGTTTCATGTATTGTTCCAAAGGAGTTGGAAGTTGGTTTCATCTTATACACGTATATGTCTTTTGTTACGTATTATATTGTAATATCGAATTTAGTATTGCAAAAAGTTGTAATATAACTTTAAAATTGCCAATAAATGATATCGAAATTCTATTAGACTAAAATATGTCCTATTAGATTGTGTGCATGAATGCAATTCTCTTTCGATGCACGTTGACCGTACGGCTCGATGTTTCGTCATGCGAAATTTAAATCCTATCAGTAGAGTAATATCCTTTGTTAGAGTTATATTTGGGAACTAGGCTTAATAAAATCGAACCGTCGCAGACTATAAAAACGTGGCGTAAAGTTGACTCGCATTTCTTTCAATCAGGCTAAGTGGTTTCATGGATGGGAGAAGGAGTCTTGTATGTACTTTTAGAAAATAGAATACCATTGTCGGACGTAGCATTGAACAGTGAAGAAAGCGGAGACTCGACGACGTATTTTTCCCGTTCTTATATTTTCCAAGTTCATATTTGAGCATCCGTATCTCTCTCGCTTTCATAGCGGATCAAAGATTGTTTTTGTGGTTCTAATTCCTTGATTCGTGATATTTTTCCATTCCGCGCGGTTGGTTTCATGTTTACATTGCGTTAGATTGCAAGCTTACGGGTTAATGTATTGTTTGGCTGAATTCGTTAAGTAATGCCTTTTCCGACATTTATCGTTAGTTAAATCACGACTTTCCAATAAAATTATATAACTGAACTATATAGTTTCACAATCTCTACTTTTTCTCTTTTTTTAATTAATTTATCTTCCGAAGATATTATTTACTCATCCAGTTATTGAGAGGAAATCTTGTTTCAGGGTAGAGGAGGAAGGAAACATTTTGTTTCAGGGTAGAGGAGAATGAATACGTCATAACAAATATGAATAGGCAGTATGGATATATTAAAATCAAGGACTTAATTAATATTGAGGATGTGCTTCGCGGCTTATGATTGCATAACTCGTTGGAGAACTTGTCAGGCCATAGAAAGAGAGATTGCACGTCTATTTAAAAAGAATAAAAGTAAAGCGGGAAGGGAACGACTTTAGGGAAGATAGAATAAAGAAAGATGTAACTAGAAGGAATAGTGATCAGATATTCTCACCTCGAGGACTCGCTGAATATGCATGAAACAATCGCATATCTCATGCAATTAGCCGAGAGGCGAATCTTTATTCTTCCTCCATTTTCTTTCCCCTCGCTTTTTTCAAACTTAACCCGGGTCTGTCTCGTTTTCTTCCGTCCGAGGAAGTAGTAGGGAAACTCGTAGCTCTAATCAGAGCGGATTTGTTATTTCCGCGGCTGACCCGACGGGCTCGGCGCCGTTGATGCAAATTGTATTTTGAATCCCATTGAAAACCGAACCTCGGTTCCTCCTTTGATAAACTTCTGTTATATATTGTTTTCTATCTATTCTATTCGTTTTATAATTCCATTTCATTTTGGACATTTCTCTTTTTCTACTTGTTGAATTAAGGTAGATATTTTATCTAAAAATATTACTATTTTATTTTCTTATGCCTTTCTTTTTTTATAAAATTTAATGATAAACATGAGAAATTGAATAATAAGCATAAGGAGAAAGGAGAAAATGTAGTTTTCAATGAATGAATCTTCATATTTCTAAGATCAGAATTATACAGTAAGACGTGAGGAGACAAAAGAGTAGTACATTCAGTGTTGGTTTTTATTTCATAGGTCAGGAAAATATCATTTTGTATGTATGTGCATGAAAATGTTAATGCGTGTACATACATATATACATAAAAATTGTACCAAATGTGGTTGATACCGTCGTGTGGTTGTGTCAACCGATATTCTATTTGCAGGCGGAATACATTCCGTTAGAAAAATCTCGAGTTTCGCCTTTAAACATTAACGAGTTTGAATCATGTCCCAGTAGCTTTCGTTCTTGCCGAAATCGGTGGAAAGACAGAAATGGAGGGAGATGCAGTGTGGTCGCAGTGTGAAAATATGTCCCGTTGACTCGGCAAACATTTTGTTCGCCGTTCTTGGACGATATACCTCACTTTGCCACGAATCCCGAACGGTTTTGCGTTTTCCCGAGGATCCTATTTCTTTCTTTTCTCTTTTTCGGTGAAAAAAAGCGGTCTTCCCGTTCGGTAAAAGAGCCACTTCGGTGACTAGCAAGCCCCGATGTGTTTTCAGAAAACATCCACCGCGATCACGTGCACATCCCGAGCGCGCGTATACCTATATTTCTACGTTTACCTGTTCGATTGAACCGAAGTTATTCTTGCGCTCAGTTGCTGGCCTTAACGAATGTTTTCTCATAATTCGATGGGCTTTCCGACTGAGAAATTTTTAACGTTGATAACCTTATCGATCACGAAGGAAAATACCGTTTGGAATCAAGTAATACCAATATTTGAATGGCTATCGATCAGAATTGAGGTAGGCAAAAATTTATTCGATATACTAATGCTCAAACGAACTGAAATATCCTACTACTGTATTCTATTTATTTAATTTTTGTTATTGATATGATATACACGGTACAATGAAAATCACCGTGAATACTACAAATCTCTTTTTTCTTTTAATTTTCTTTGTAATCAAATTTTAATTTTCTCGGTTCATTACAAATTTTATCCAGTCATACTGCTCAACTAAAGAGATTTATAATTTACACCGAAATGAGACTCGCTGTAAAAATTTGCAAGTCTATTTTCAAGTTATGATAATTTCAAATGCACTACGCGATTTCGGGATACGATGCACGAATGTTTGAGAAGAAGAAAGGAGGAGGATAGGGATTTGATTGCATTCGAATGATTTGTTGCTAGTTTCGTTTTTCATTGAAAAGCTCCAGTGGGTGCGAACCCGGTTAAACGAGTAGACTATTCGGCTACACAGGTGAAAAGTCAAAGTAGCCTTTGTGGGCGGATGATCCCGTTAACGAGCATTAATTCTCTCGTACGGGAGGAGGAAATATGGGTCAAAAGTTAACGGTAAAGCCGCGGATCGGGACGGAAGGACCGCAAAGCGAAGTTTAGGCACCGGGTTCTGAACAAGGCTTTAATCTGTTCCAAGTCCAGTTTCGAGGGTGAGGTGGTGAATCTGCTTTAGCGCCTGGCTCCCTTTGAATCGAGATGGAAACGCGTTTCACGTCGAGATTATTAGTTCTTTCTTCTCTTCTGCGTTTCCATTTTGCTACTGCGGAATTCTGTTCTGAAATATTTCGTTTTAACTGCGGTTGATGTTTAACAGACGTCCAACATGTTTAACAATACGTTTTGACACGAATGAGAATCGCGATGTTCTTTTTTCTTCTTTTTACTCGCGCGACGACAAATCCCCTCATTATTCGAAGATCACGTTGAAAACAAACAAAAATGACGTTAAATATACGTTCTCAAACGGGGATTATGGTAGTTAACGGGTTAATGCGTTCATACTATGTTAATGCACGTTGATTCTGAAATTCCGGCTATTATAATCTCATTCCGAAATAGCTTTTGCCCCGAGAGCAATTTCGCACATTTTCCGAGATACATACGTATACATGTTTTCACAAGACACGCCGCGTGCCATACCATTCGTTTGTAGACTTGCTCATCGTGTACGATCTCGCGTGAAAGATCGCATGTTTTTGTCGATGGGAACATCCCGATAACATGAAGGTCTATTCGTGAGAAACGCGAACAGGGAAAGATATTAGGCGCGCCTCCCGGAGGATTCGAAACAAGATTCAATTTCGCGATCGATCTTTTTTCGCTACGCGATATCTGTATACGCCGTTGAGATTCGGATCGTCGAGAGACAGGGATTCTGAATTATTTCACGTTGCGGCGACGGAAGTTTCCGAGGTGTTGCATTCGCGACTCGCGACGCCCGAAAGTCTTTCCGAAGTTTGATTAAAACCGGAACGAGTCTGGATGCATGTCCGCGAAACCTTTTTTCCCCGTTCCAGACTTTTCAGGTTCCCGCGTGAATTTCGGCCTGTGGGTCACATTCCCCTTGAATAGATAGGACAGTGGTTAAAGTTAGAATTCTCCCTTTGTTCTCGATCTCGCTTAATGGACCGTCCCTTTTCTTTGTTCCTTCTCGGCGATTTTATGTTTTCTTTCCGTGAAAGGAATTTTCTAGAGGTAGTTGAATGTACCATAATAATAGTGATTGAATCGAATTGATATGATCGATATCGAACGGTAACTTACGATGTTGCGAAAGGTTTGTTTGAAAAACGTTTTACATTTGGTAGACTTCTTACTCTATTTACTTGCAATAAGATTGAAAACGACAAGAAATTTTTCAATACCTAACTTATTGTCTTTTGGCCAGAAATAAACACAGACATACGGTGGGTGATGTGTATGTGCGGTCAAAATGGAATTAGTTGAGTGTACCTACTCATGTCTTAATACAGTAATGACTTGCTTAACGTCATATATAAATATCAAAGTTTTATATCAAAATGGTTGAATATTATTAATAAATTATACTAACATGATAACTAAAAAAATTTCGATCTTTGACGAGTTGAAAGTATCACGCGGTGATCGTTGAATCAAGAATGTGCAACGTCAGGAACGCTGGAAATAATTACCGTGACCTGGGAAGCGTGGTAACCGGATGAATTATGTCAGAGGGTCGAGGTGGCGTTATCCGGCGTGTCCGACGATTTGAAAGTCTAATGTGTGCTATAGTAGAATGATTTTTCTGAAAGGGGTCGCGTGGTGTTCCTGCCGTGTTTCGCTCCGCCGGGGCCACCTGTTGGGATACCAATCCCGTAAACGTATTCCCTCCATAAACAATCGAAAAGCTTTTAAGTAATTGTCTTGAAACAAACAGACTTCGAGTCTCGAGGATCTTGTATTTCATTAATCTAGATCTCGAAAGAGGTTCGGAGGTAAAATGTGACCGCCAGGATTGAACAATAGAATTAAATTTGTTGGTACATTACTAAATTATATTACGCGTTTGAATTTTATACACGTAGGAGGATGATAGTAATCGATGTTAATAAAAGCCGCATAAAAATATTTATAACTACGAGAACCGATTTTAAATGAGCGAGAAATTGACCTCTCAAATCGTAGGATAGTTACGTGAGTCTTCTAACATTTGTCAGTTCGACATTTTTTAATGCTTCTTTTTGTTCTATTTCACGGATAACAAACTCAACAAGAAGAATTTGTTTGCCTTCATCAGATCCTATAGACTCATAATAATTTTTAGCTGTACTTGTGTCAGACGAGACAGGGCGATAAATGTCTATGCAGTGAATAAATTCAGATGAATGCCGCGGTAAAATAGTTTCCTGTCCAGGTCGTTTTTTACGTTCGACTTTACGACGAAAAACGGAATGGCAGAAGCTCCTCGACTCTGCAGTAACCTCTAACGACACTGGAACGAATCAGAAATCACCGTGGTCGCGTTGCCGGTGCAAACGTCGACCGTAACTCCTAGTTTCCGTTTCGTAGGAACGCGAGATTCGTTCAATCGAATATAGACGTACGTATGTACTTCGCGTTTTCCATTTTCTTATCCGTTGTTCTTCCGTGTTCTTTTCTCCCTCGACGTGGCACGCGTTACGAAAGATATATTTTCCGGCACGTATTCGGTTTTCGCGTTCCCGAGGAAACTGTAACTGCAGTTTCGAACTTGCGCGCCACGTGCCGCAACAGCTGAGCAAACAATCGGTCCGACGCAACGCAATGTATCACGATCTAGGTCCTAGATTCTAGGAGAACGTGTTTTCCGTGGAACGTTAATGGCGTGAAACCGAAAGCTTATTGGGAAAGATTAAGGGAAAGGAAAAATGGTTTGTTGGCAGAATGTTTTTATGCAAAATGAAAATTCTATAAGCACGTTTTAAAAAATGTACTTCGAAAAATATACTTCAGGCAATAAGTTTGAAAGTACGTTTTGAGTACTTTACACAATACCATATTTTTGCAGATTATATGCTCTGTCCGTATTCAATTGTAGGTTCCGAAATTTTTTATAGATGTGTCAATCGATGCGATTTACGTAGTCACTGAATTATTCCTTTGGAATGTTACATATCGATATGAAATATTTCATTTTGTAGATTTAAATTATACGCATGTACAAAGTTTCATACATGATGCTGTGAGCTACAAACGATTGAAAATGCAGAAAATTGCAAGTTTCCACAGATTTTGGCATGGATTCGTATTTTGGGAAGTGAGAGAAATTGAAGAATTTTTACATGTTTCGATGTGTCCAAATTTTTCTAAATATTTCTTGGTCATTATTGAAAGTTCTAAAAACGTGAAAGATTTTGTCCCGAGCAAAATATTTGCATAATTGAATCAGGAATTCGCGCATAGTGGATCAAGGGGAAGTTTACGCAGTGGCTGTGGGATTTAAAGTTCTCTCGGCAGGAGGTTGCGGTGCATTCTGCCATAGTTTATGGTTCTATCGCTAGGTACACAGGAACGGGAACCGGGTTCTGGTTACAGAGACAGCTGCGCCGTGTTGCGTCGTGTCACCGAGAGTTACGACAATTTCGAAAAACTGTTTTTGAATGTTTACCGGATCTCTCGCAAACTCCAAGATTTTTGGCTCCGTGTTTTCGATGCAAATAATCTCGTTAGACAAACACGCGGAAAAGCTGATCATCCCTTCAAATTTAATCTACGATGATCAATAAAACGGGGATCACGAACGATACCAAATATGCATTTGTTGTCGATAGGCTCTATGATTGGGTTCTACTTTCGTTACGAAAATGCTTGAGTACCAAGTGGATTTTAAGGCAATAAGCAGTCAATTGGCTGGTTCTAAATATTTTAATGTATTAGGACACCTGTTTGACAATTTGGTATAAATTAATGTGAATGAATTTTCATCTTTCTTTACACACCACTTACTCGTACCTACACCATCACCTCGTACTAGAAACTATTCCGGTAGCAATTAATGTCTGAATTTCCCTGGTTTGTGATTACATATAAAATGATAAATGAAAGCCAGTGAATAGAAATTATTATGTGAAAATTGGGTCATTTACTATAATTATTGTATTAATAAAAGATATAAATTAATTGTTTCATTAAGCTTTCGTTTTCAATCCCCAAATTCAATAATTCTATATATCGTTTACGTCGATATTATTAAATAGCTTATATTTTTGTATTAGATTTCCCATTGATACAGATGTACCGTTAATTAACATAACGATGATCGAGAATCCAGTTTAGTTACGTAAATTTGCTTGCGACACGTTTAATGGATGATAGAAAGCATCCGAGATAACACGTGGACGCATTCTAGCCGAAAGTCCGAAACTTTCGCATTCGAGTACGGGAATGTTTCGTCAGGAGAAGCTAGCCCCGGGAATAAAGAGTCGCGCGCGTGGCCGCAAACTTCTATGCAGTCCAAGTACAACCCCCTTTCGAAAAGCTTCGGAATTTCAAACATTTCCAATAGGACGGCCGGCCCCGCGGTGATTTATAATTCCGAGCGAGCGATGGAATTATTAATGCGAAAAGTTCCTCGGGAATCGGGTTTCGTTCGCCTCTTCACGAAATCGGTGCAGGATATATTTTGTCTACGCTTTTCACGAATCCACTTTTTAATTTTAAGTTCTTCTTCAATTTTGATCTTCAAACATATAAGAATATCAGAAAATTTTGGTAATTAATTCGTCACGAGAGACATCGGAAGGTATAATGCATAAGGAAGAAGGTACGCGAGCCATTTGGAAAACGACTGGTTTATTTGCACTGTAGATCAACTCGGTCAAAGAGAATCCGGAATAAAATGCGTTAATTAACGTAGCTGATAAAGTTTTTAAAGCTCGCGAGCCATTTGATCGCGGTGGGACGGATACCGGCGCATAGCGTGGCGGCTCGCCGGCAGTGATTCGAGTCAGTATTGTCTCAGACCGAGAAGCGAACGCGAATGGATTCCTCCGTGATATTTCGCTCCTCCGATTATTTTTCACCGGACAATACGGTGATTAATTTTCCTCTAATTGGGTCGAAAACGAATGACAATCGCTTTTTATCTCGACGTCTGTGAACCGTTAACGTTCATACAAAAGAAGTAAAATTAAGACCCGATTTTTTTGCGCGGAGCGCTGCACCGCGCCGCTGTCAGATTTCAATCGTTGAACCTTTTCTTCATCTAACTCAGCTCTTTTATTCTACGCCTTTTGAATATTCGTGCTTAAAACCGAGTCGGTCGGGATAAAAACTATAATAATTTACGTACTTGTCATACATATATTGTGTTTAAATTTTGCAAATGAATCACAACTGCATTTTATACGCAATCTTGTTTTTTATTAACGAAATGAGCAAAACGGTGTGAAAATAATTCAGAGCAATCGAATCGCGTTGTTTCATCAAAAATGAAATGGTGAGCGTTCGATTGTTTCGATCGCGACATTTTGCTCGGCAAACAACTGCGTCACAGAAAAGTAAAGTGAGGAAGGAAGGAATGGGATGGTTTGTGTTTGTTTTTCAGCGACGCAATGGATAAATTGAATCGAGGACAGGCAGGAGCGAAGAGGGGAGACTGGTCGAATCGAATAAATTCTTAAATTCGTTGCGACTCGTCTGCCCGGGGTGCACGTACCTTTTAATGTTTGCTCTTGCGTGCCTCGCTTCGGTCTCCACTTTTCTCTTCCTACCTTCCGCCCGGAATCGATAAATCGGTGGACCGTGAAATCGCCGCAAATTTTCGATCGTTCGTTCTCCTTGCACGAACACGCCAGAAAAAGAGTTTATTTAACGTCTTTACTACGGCGTGCCGCGTGCGACAGGCGATATGTGATACGTGAAGTACAATAATATAATCAAATTCTTCATATTTTTGGTAGAATATTTTTTTATTAACAGATAAATTAATTAAATTTCTATCAATATATGTTACATTTATGTTACGAAACTGACAATGAATATCAGTGTTTAAAATGAGATTAGGATAAACGGAAACGTAGTAATTGAATTTTTATAAGAAATTCCTACACGTTTTTATTGTTCTTGGAATCATATTCGTGAAAATACGAATCCGTCTGAATATTCGTATGATTTGATCATGACGATTAATTAATTGATGACTCGCACACAACGTTGTTTAAACAATTTCGTCCAAGTTTTTTTTTCTGTTACTCGGCGTCGGTTTTAGGAAATCACGCAGGTTTCAAACATTCGCTATTTGAAAGCGGACAGATAATCGTTTCTCGCACTCGTACAAGATAGCTGCTACTCGGAAACTGTTCCAAGCGCTAAAGGGAATGTCCGGAGTCGGTTAATTGAATCCTTTCTGGTCGCCGAGGAGCAGAAGCGCGTGGAAATTCGCGTGTTTACCTCCGCCTCAGTAAATCGACCGGATGGAACGATGTTTTATCGTCGCCGTAGTTGTGTGAATGTGCATGCGTGTGTCTGTGGAGATAGCCGCGGCCACTGTAACTTTTGTCACTCGGCGCTAGCTCGTTTGTTTGTTTGCCCGTGCGCCGCGCGCCGTTCTCTTCCCCCGCATCCCTCCCACATGCCAAGAGAATTTTATTTATTCGGTTGAAAAATTTGTGGCCACCTGGTCGCTCTCTCCACTCCTCGCCCGATTACCTCGGCTATCCCCGCGCTCAAAATAAAATAATTCGACCGTTCGATATTTTCCACCCAACCTGCTACGATTAGCCGCTGCGTTTTCTATTTACGCATCCATGAACTCTTGTAGTTCTGTTTCATCGCTGAATGGATAAAACTAGATAAATATTGATTTCTAAAAGTCTGATCTTATTATCGCGATGATTATTGTAGTGATAAATGATTATATTTTTCATTCATTTCGTATATTAATTATGTTTACATTAATAATTAGATCATTACATTATTCTACATATATTAAAAATCGTGAGTCCTAGACTCTGTCAGTTCTCTAAATGGTGCGTTTACAATTGCACTGTTTCGTTTAACTGCTATTCAACTATAATTATCATATTGTTAAATGATGTCACAATGTCTTTACTATAAATTTTGTTGGCAGAAGGCAAAACATAATATATGGTTTTCAAACTTCAAAATAACGTTTCATGTCCATTGATATTTATAAACGTTTGGAGATTGTTTATCGCATTACATAGTATGGGAAACTAATAATATTCAAATACAGATAAGTAACTGATTTGTAATAGTATGTCTATTGTATGACTGCTTCGTTAATTCTTTTATTCTCGACAAAAGTGCATAAGTATGATTAAAACGAATAAGAAAAAGATCATCTCATTGTGCATTTAAAAGCTGCATGCTATGAAAGATACACATTGGTATCGCGATTGTTTCTTGTAGCGTATTTTCCTGCCGTTACGATGTGGTAAAAAAAAGAATGATCCATGCGTTTTAAAGAGTGACCCCTTTTCCCCTTTCGCTCCAGAGTTTTTTCAGGCGAAAAAATGCCTACGGTACGATTCGGGTGGTTTTCGTCGATCAATCCTGCGACAATATCGTCGGTGTTAGCGGTGTCGAGGGGCGGTTGGCCGGGGGTAGGGGTGGCACCGATTATCGGAACGTCTGTTTTCCGAGCGAACGATTATCCCAGCCAAACGACGCATTCCAAACACGTGTTCGTGTTCAGGCTCGTACAGTCCGCACCGCAGACCGATATCTCATCGAACGTTAATCTGTTCGTGATGAATTTTATTTGCAGATCCGTGGGGAAAAAAAATCCGTTCTAATGTTCAACTGATTGCAATATGTTACGATTAGTAACAATAGTATTTCACTTATAGAACGTGCGTACATACTTCCAAGTGTGGTTGTACATCAAACAGGAAAAGTTCATCATCTTTATGTTCGCATTTAATTTCTTGTTTTGTTTTTTATTATTCCATTGGACGTTTGAATTGATATTCAAAATTCTTTTACGTTTTTTTGTGACGGACGTCTTTTTAGCAATTTGTGATAACATTGATATAATGATTCCATTTCCCTGTTTTGTATCTGCTCAGACATAATTTTCAACTGTAGAAATAGATTGAATGCAGCAATGCAGAAAATGGTGCACTCCTAGATTACGAGATTTGTGGAACATTGTCGGGGCACGTTTTTACGGTAGAGACTGTACGATCTGTTCGCGTTTTCTACCACGCACGATCGGGGACACGGGCATTGTGCTTCGGCGACTGGTGCTCTCACTCGCGACCGGAGGATAAACCGGCTAATGATGGCCTCCTCGCCTCGTCCCGATATTCAATTTGCCCGACTTTCCACGCCGATATGGGTCGGGCCTTCTCTTCTCCTGGACGTGTTCCACGTCAAAAGTTTCTCCGGGCCGATATACTGTATTATACACGTGTATTCTGTGTTTCAGATAATATCGAATCGTACCCGCTGTAGCTTTATAAGCTAGGAAAATTGGATATTTTGCTTTGGGTTCTTTTTGAATTGACCGATGCAACGAATGCGTACCCTGGAAGCTAGTATACATGTACCATAGACCGGCTCGCGATTTATGTCGACGTGAATTCTTTTATCATACTTTTTTTGACGAAAGCTTCTCTCACGGTTGTAATATAATTTTTCTGACGAGCCTGGAAAAAATTACGACCAGGTAGGGTCGGGAAAAAATATTATATCGGACGTATACGCGGACGTGCAGTTCTATAAAATTTGATGTCCCGCTGGACCAATTACTAGTCGCGAGTGTTATGTAAATTTCCATTTGCTTGGAAATCGCGTATCTATTG
The DNA here is from genome assembly GCF_001652005.2 of Ceratina calcarata. NCBI lineage: Eukaryota > Metazoa > Arthropoda > Insecta > Hymenoptera > Apidae > Ceratina > Ceratina calcarata. The sequence continues at coordinate 887,908 of NW_017178472.1, forward strand.
ATAACGTTCTATCTCGAGGAATTTGGAGTGATAATTATGTATAAACGAAAATGCATGTATTGGAGGTAATAAAACTTAATAATAAGCATAGGGACAAATAGAAATATCGATATATTTTGCGAAAAATATAATACAAGATAATTAAATTGATAAATACAAGAACATATTTATAGAAAGTTCGTTTTCATAAATTTAATAAATACGTATATGTAGTTCTTTAATTGTTGACTCGCTCGGTCTTAAATTCAAAAGTTAATACTAGAAGGAATCATGATTTTCACAGCGAAATTCAAGTTTAATCTCTTTCGTACTGTTTCTAATCTGATCGCGAGATAAGGTTGAAATAACTAGTTTTTACGACGAGCTCTTCAATTAGGTGTCAGGGTTTAAACTCGCTGTGGTATCGAGTTATCGCGTGGCTTCTCCCTGTTTCCCTTGCTCCTTGGCGCTATTCTACGAAATAGACTGCTAGAGACAAGAACAATCGAAACTTGGCCGGCAAGTAATCCTCGGTCTCATCTCAGTCTCAGTCTCAGTTTCTCAAACCGGAGCCCCAGTCGCTCCTCTCCCTGTTAAACGGTTCATTTCCATTTGCTTGGAAATCGCGTATCTATTGATAACGTTCTATCTCGAGGAATTTGGAGTGATAATTATGTATAAACGAAAATGCATGTATTGGAGGTAATAAAACTTAATAATAAGCATAGGGACAAATAGAAATATCGATATATTTTGCGAAAAATATAATACAAGATAATTAAATTGATAAATACAAGAACATATTTATAGAAAGTTCGTTTTCATAAATTTAATAAATACGTATATGTAGTTCTTTAATTGTTGACTCGCTCGGTCTTAAATTCAAAAGTTAATACTAGAAGGAATCATGATTTTCACAGCGAAATTCAAGTTTAATCTCTTTCGTACTGTTTCTAATCTGATCGCGAGATAAGGTTGAAATAACTAGTTTTTACGACGAGCTCTTCAATTAGGTGTCAGGGTTTAAACTCGCTGTGGTATCGAGTTATCGCGTGGCTTCTCCCTGTTTCCCTTGCTCCTTGGCGCTATTCTACGAAATAGACTGCTAGAGACAAGAACAATCGAAACTTGGCCGGCAAGTAATCCTCGGTCTCATCTCAGTCTCAGTCTCAGTTTCTCAAACCGGAGCCCCAGTCGCTCCTCTCCCTGTTAAACGGTTCATTTCCCGTGGGGTGTAAATCAGTATTGTCGCGGCTATTCCGTGTACAAGCTGCTGGTTCACTTGTAGAGAAAGTTTGACAATCTCAGAGTATCGGATTAACGAGTCTGCCGACGCGATGGAACGAGAACGGAGGGATAGATTCGGGCTAACGTGATCTACCAGGCTCGACGATAGTGACCAGAGGACATTAATTAGTCATCGGATCGAAGGGAACGATGATAACTTCGTGCAAGGACCTTGTACAGTAGGTACCTTAGTGCTTGATTCAAGGACACTAATTAATAAAACAGCTGGGAATCTCGAGAGTCGATCGTACTTTTTAATCGTTTCCGAGAAGTATCGGCTAGTTCCTGATTTATTTCATTCATTACCAATATTCTGGTGATATTTTACTAAAAAGAAGTGACAAATATTCCTTCACTTTATCTATGGAACCTTCATTTAATTGTATTACATTTGACAGTCTTTTTTCTCTCTCCTAGCAATTTATCATTCAAGTTATAACTTCACGATGATTTCATTAATTATCTTTTGTAGTAATATAATGTAGTAAACGTTAATCATCTTTGCAAAAATAGATCTCCTCACCGAAGTATGATTTGTATTTTTCGTACCCATGAAACTACTAGTTAATGCAATGAAACGTGTTAAGTACATGTTTCTCACGAAACCTGTCAGTCCGGGCTTTTCAATCGGAAAACTTTACAGTGTTTCTCCAATCAATGTTCTCCTCTCTTTTCTCTCACTGTTTCTCTCCTCCTCTCGTCTCACGGATGACTAACATTATCGTGCCATACCACGCGGCTGGCTTCCAACTTTGAGAGCTCAGCCTTAATGAAGAATATTCCTGAAATGAAAACTGCCGGTGGTACTCCTGCGGAGTTATATTGCATCCCCAGGGAGAAACAAGATCGTACCTACTCTATAAACCGGCGATTCTCCGCGAACCGTTTCCAGACATTGCGTCGCACCGCACTGCGTATATTTACTTATTCCATCGGGACGAAATTCGGGCAAAACGGTGTTCCGGGATCCGAGTTTAGACCGAGTCGTCGGTTTGATAGTTTACGTTCGTTATTCGCGGCGTATTCTTTTTTTTTCTATCTTTAAACGGATGCTAGTTGTTTCGTAAGCGAAACTACGGAGATACATATACCGCGAAGACGGGTGAATCTCGGAATCGAGAAGGAATTCAATTTAGGTATACCGCTAATTGGTTGGATTAGCTTCCGTTTCGCCGTGCACCGGTAACGATGCGAAAGCCCCGCAAAATCCGCTTTATTAGATGAGCAAATGAAGACACGTAGAGGACGTAAATTTGCGTTTTGTCTCGAAATCTCCTCCTCATTCTAAACGGGAATCTTGTATCAGACGATACTCTGGGTTCATTATGTTCAGTATCGTGTAGTTCACTTGAGAGTCACTGTTGTAACGATTATCTATACAATTTTGTTCTACATATAGGAGAGTCAATGAAACATAAAATAAATGATTATTTTTGTTTCATTACAAGATGTTTTAAATGAATTTTGTATGTGAATTAATGCACTTTATACTCTAACAAAATTTTATTTAGTTTCTCGAAGCTTTTTTTATAAGATCAGTTAATATTATACTGTTTTAGATAATAGTTCTTATTGATATCTATACCTATAGATATGTAGGACTTGTTCTGGTTAAAAAATACCGGAATAAAAACAATGTAAATGCAACAGAACGTGTTTTTAGACAAGATGTCATGAACAGCCTCGTGCGATTGTATAATTGACGTTTTAACCAAGGATATCGTCCCTCTTTTTTCGTTAAGAATCTCTCGGTCCTGGTCGCCGAGCTTTTGTTCTAACGTTGTTATAATTACGTTTCGTTTCTTTCACGAGCTTTGAAATCGTGCAACAATACGCGAAGACAAAGCGTACTGGAAGTACTGCGAGGTTTTTTCCTCGTAGTCCACAGCTTATTTATAGAAACTGAAAGAGAATTTGAGCAGGACATAGCGTTCAGGGCAATGAACTGAATCACCGCGCTGGAAAATGGAAATACGTGGAAACATCGCAGTTTGCGATTCACGACGCTCTGATAATGCGTGTACTAACAAACGCAAATCTTGGTGTAACTGTGGTGGAGTTGGCAATATCCGGACCCAAAGTCGCAATATGAGACGTCAGTCTCAAGGCTGTTTGGTTTCAATCTGTCGTAGTGCTTTTGATACCGTTATACCAGATCAAACTGTTATCAGCAGATATATCTAGAGTTACATGAGCACTCGGATTCCAACAGCTGATTCTATTATAATATTAACAAAATCATTAGAAGCTCTGTTTTCTATTATTTCTGTAATAATATACATAATTTGAATATAATTTATGAATATAATATGGTATTAGGATTTATGACTATATTTTTAATCGATAAGTAAAAGAAATAAAAATAAAAGATATGAACGCTTCTCTACCTTAATGAGCGAAATTAGTGAATATCTAGGACATAAAAGAATACCGCGATGATAATAAAACCTGCTTATCGCGTGGTAGAGGCTTTACGAAAAAAACCTTCGGTTGAATCTCGTTTATTTACAGTCCGTAAGAGTATTGTACTTTGTCGGAGGTTCCTTTGTCGGCCGATATCGACGAGAACGGATTGAATCTGCAGGAAGTCACGTACACGGGGGTGTAAATCACGCGAGTCTCCGAGAGGGTTGCGACGTTTAGTGCGCGCACGAGGCGAGGGTGCCAGGCGAATCGTGTGCGCGTGCCTTCTGCATATTTATACGCACGTATCCGACGCGCGGATTTCTATTCTCGCACGAATGCAGCGAGCGTTTTCTTTCTTTAATCCTTGCGCTAGCTCTGGTTGAGCGACATGTCTCTTTATCTGAAAATTAGTGCAAAATCTGTGTACTGATCGCTGGTTAACATTTGTAACTGTACTTATAAAACCAAAAAAGTTGAACAATTTATACATAAGGTGATTAGAAAATAGCGGAGGATTTATGTTCTGTCGACTAGAGATAAATAATTACGTGTGACCGAATTTAATTGAAGTCAAAAGAAGACACAGTTCTTCCCGTTGCTAGACGATCCATTTGTTTTGGAATTATCGATAAGGCGGAGAGGAAGAGTAACGATATAATTTCTTTTTTAATCTCGTGGTCGGAAACCGTCTCGCCGTGACTGCAAAGAAGTCAAATGAAAGGGAATTAAAAAAGGCCGGTACGATGCGGGACGGAGGTAAGAAGGGCGAAGGGAAGTTCTAATAGGTTCCGAAAAAAAAGGAAAGCGAGTCGGGAAAGAAGTTTCTCGAGAGCGAAAACAAAATTTAATTAAAGCAAGCCCGCCTGCACCGTGCCGCGCGCCGTCGCACTCGGTCTCGCGGCTAAAAGAGCTCCTCGCCGGATATGCCGCTATTAAATTCGGCCTCGCAAATCCCTACTCGCCCCAAGAGAAAATCGGTAACTCTCTCTATCGTTGCGTCTAGCAACGCGAATAACCAACGTTATCGCTTCGACGTATCCGTAAACTACGAAGAGACAGTGCAGCGTCTCGCCCCCGAGGCTTTTTCACCCTTCTCTCGATCCGCTATCCATTCCAGCCCCCGCGGTGAAACATTGTTTGGAACTTCCGGCGACGGTTCGTGGACACGAGGGGTTAGGAGAAAGTGAAGGAAAGTGGCGACGAGATGGCAAAGGAGAGGGTGGTAAAGGGTCGACGCGGTGCAAAGAGAGGGATGAAATGCCGAAGAGGGGCGCGGCGCACGGGCTTAGGTACATACATACACGTACGTGAGAGGAGGAGTCATTCTATGGAAAAACAAAGGGCTGATATTTTTCCTGGCGCTGCGCTGCAGGTCCTCGATATGGTCTATCCCGAAGCGGCTGCATCCTGTCTCTGCGAAGTGCACGAACGTGTTCCATTTTCATCCTCTATGTGCATGTTCGAATTCGGGTTGAAAAACCTGCCCGGAAACCCGGCAACCGAACACGACCACCGAAATTATTCGAAGAAATACCAAAATTATGAAATGCGGACGCATTAGAGATTAAAGCTCGTTTCAACGGGAGCAATGTTAATAAAAGATTTTCATTATCTCGTGCTTCTTAAAATTTTTATCTTCTAAAAATAGTAGTTAATTGCGTACGCTTTAAGAAAACGTTAACGTAGCAGATTCTTTGTATTTGGATTGGACACTTTAGTATTAAATTACGGCCGTTCTATTATTCGGGAATTAGAAAAAGTAAAGATGTCGGTTTCGTAATGAAGAGCGAAAGTAAAGGGAAAAATTCAGAGTAAAAAGTACACTTCCACTCATTTACAAGAAACTCCCCCGTATGCCTACGTAGATGATATGTAGTACTTTGTCAAAAATGGAATAGTTTTCCCATTTGTTTGTTCGTCGGATAACTATATAGGGAAGACTTAAAAAAAAAATGGAAATTCGCGAGTATTGTGCTGTTTTCGAAATTCAGCTGCGTGGTCGTCGATTATTTCCCGGTCCGCGCGTAATTAAACGATTCGCCGCTCCGGTCAAAGTACTAATTACCCAATGTTGCGCTAATTATTCACCGTTATCGTGGAGCGAATAATCAGTAGACGGAGCGTTCAACGCTCACTTCGTTCCAGGAAAATTCGAACCGCGCTGTGTGTCCGATCATAAAAAGAGAACACTGAGTGAGAGGTTCTCCTAGAAAAATCTCTGACGCAAGGAAGTTTCACAGTCTTTTTTTCCCAGGGAAATCCCGGCTAAAAGAAAATGTCGGACGACGCATTGCCACGCTGACTCCGCTCTAGTCATTTCCATATGTATAGCCACCAGTCTCGAAATTAACATATTCTGCCGCTCGTTACAACTATCTCTCTTTCCCTCTTTTTCTTTTTGCTCTGTCCTTCGTTTTTGTTAACGTTTATTTCGCCCGGCTCTCTTTAAATCTCACCAGTCGCTGCTGCCTGTCGCCCGACGACGTTTTGCATATTTATTTGCACGTATACAGGTAATTTGCAATATCAGCAGTGGCTATATATTTTTTTTCTCCTATACATCCTCCTCTCTTTCAACTGAATAGATATTATAACAGAGTCTATCAAACGTAATTAAGGATAAAATGTAGAATTAATGCTCTATACGTTTTAAAGTCGTACTTATTTGAAAATTCAACATGTTCTCTAATTATCATTTTGTTGTGTCCTACCATTAAAAAATTTATCCTGGAATGATCTAAGTAAATAGTCATTATCGATGCGTCCATTAGTATCTTTTGCTTACCTCTGAAAATGTCTAAGATTAATGGGGAATATAAAATGCAAACTGTACGATACTGTGGAATATGAAATCATCATCAATCACAGTAACTATGATTTATAGATTAAATTATTAAGTTTAGGAATATTGTCCCTCTGTAGTGAACGCTAGAATTACTTTCCATAATCTGTTGACAATGTTATACGTGACATGGAAATTATAATTGAGCATTGCAGGCCCAGGAAAATGCATTGGTTGCTAGGTCTACTCGTATACCTAATCTGTGTTATAACTACTCTTGATAGAAAATGAATTACGTGTGCGAACTCTGGCTAGTTTCTTCTACGGTGGAATACGTGGAAACTCGATCCGCGGAACGATCATTTCCGCACGAGCGTTCGCTCCGAAGATTCGCAGGATCCTTGCGTCCCTCGAGTATCCACTCGAAAACGTTTCAATCGCATCCCTCATCCCCCATCGGGTTCCGTCGCGTTGCGCTAAAAGCGTTCCGCCGATAGAGAGATGTGTCAGGAACGGGCCACGTCGTCGCGGCAACAGTTCAGTTGCATTTTTCCAAACGATCGACACCCGACAAAACTTTTGCGCCTCGTTCTTCCCCTCCATATTATTATGCTTCCTTTCCTCCTCATCGTTTTTCTCTAGTTCTCTCTTTCGTTGTCCTTCTCAGTTCTCCCCTAGCCCTCCATATATTTCGACGGCAGCGAGAGGAACGAGCGGGGTCGGAGTCGCGATGCGCGTACGTGATGCCGCATTTACATAACGCCGGTGCAAATTGTCAATGCAGCCGGGTTCGGAAATAAAATATGCGTTGCTGTTCCTAACAGAAACGGTCTCGAACCGGGGAAGTGGAAGGAGAGGATCGCAAAAGGGTTCCTTCTCCTCGGAGCACGTGGCACGGGTACGCCGTGCAGCGCACCCGAAGCAGTCGGAAGAGCCTAGGAGGGCACCGTTCGCGGGTGCCCGTGATTTAAGGGGTTGTGCAGACGAATAAATTTTCACGTGAAAGCCGCAGGAATCGCGCGCACTCCGCGCGGAAAAATACCTGCTGTGTTTGCAGTTCCTATCTCTTAGGTCGTTTCATAAATCCTGTTGCTTTTTCATTACCCATTGGTGCTTCGCTTTTTAAGCTAATTGACGAAACGGTTAAAAAACGACAATTAAAAATGTAGATTAAAAACGTTTCTGATATTGTACACTTTATGAATTATAGCGATTAGTATAATTGTAGTGGCTGGAGTTAATGCTTATGTACATATCTGCAAACGTGAAGAACAAGTTAGGAATAATTTTCGCTGTTCAGAAAGACGACATTTAATCTGAAATATGTCCAACGTCGGAAATTATTTTAATTTCAAATTGTCGTTACTACATTTAATGAAAGAGGACGTACTTATAATTAAACTTTATAATACAATTCTTTTTTTTTGTAAGCCCGTTAAACTTTCGATAAAGAAATAAGCGGTTAAAGCAATGAAGCAACGCCTACGATTATCCGACGAAAAGCGGGAAAGAAAGTTTCCTTTCTTTCTCCTCTTTCCGATTTCTCGTTTCCGTAAAATTTTCTCATTTTGTACGTTTTTCGACAGCCTTCGATTCTCCATCGACGCTATACCTTTTCCTTTTCCAGCAACCTCGCTCGCCGTATCGAGCAACTTTTTTCAAACTTTCTAACGACCCGCGAGCTTCGCACTGTTGTTTATTTTCGGTCAGTGACTGTACACAAAAGCTCGCACGCCGCGCTTACGTTCGCTCACGCTTTTTCTCTCGCGCATTTTTCAACCGTCTTTCCACGGTCACGGAAAGTTTCCGCGAATCTAGTATTGGACATGGATGAATCAGAGCTGCGATAAAACTTTAAACAGACTTACGTCCTGATACTTCTTGATCACTTTAATTTTTTTCACTCTGGAAGATGCAAAGATAATAAAATATGAAATTAATTATTTTTCATATATGCACATCTTATTATTGGATTAATACACGTTAAATGTCAGATTGTTTCTGAAGTTTGTGAATCATCTTTTACGAATAATTCTTATTGTTTCAGACAATCGAACTCTATTAGTTGTTTTTAATTGTCTGGAGCTAATTTGATCAAAGATTGAAGATGCACGCGAAGATACGTGCGCATGCGGCTTGTCGCGTCGGGTGCAAGTGAAATTGAACGGTTTAATCCGCGCGGTGCCAAATTATTGGCCAACGCTGCGAGGTCACCGACGAAATTGACGCTGACGAGTTCTTCGGTCAGGTCCTGTCCCATCGAATTCACGATCTCTTTATTCCCTTCAATAGAAGCGTTTGATTTTCTCTCACGCGTGTTATGCGTTTGCTGTTATCAACAATTTTGAATTTTATGTGATGATTAATTAAGTATTCGCTTTTTGAACAAAAATTTCTCTGATCTTGATTTATAAGTAAGACCTAAAGACCTTATATGCAATTTAAAGCTAGTCGTCAAGTTCATTCATCATTTGAACATTATAACTGTTATCTAATTATTTTTATACGAAATTAGTACTTATAATTTTTGCCAATTGTTTCAAACTCGAATATCTATTATTAAGAAATTTCGACTTATATGTAACTGATTAAATTGTTTCAGTTTTGCGAAATTCTTTATCAATCAAGTCTAAAAGTCGATCAAATCAAATAATTTACTATTTACTATAAATTCAATATTACACACATGTGATATTGTTACAAGCATGTGTTTTACACTAGACATATAAGTACGTATTTAATGTTTAACAATTTCAGAAGTATATTGATCATAGGGTAGGGGAATATTCTACGTCACGTTCTGAACAATTCCGAAGGTATTAAAGAAAAGACATTCGTGTACCGATGAAAGATATCTGTTTCAAAGTACGTATCGATACCGATGACAACGGGATGGTTAGACAATCGCGATCGTATCTTCATTTATCCAAACGAGAACGACGACGTTTCGGTCCATTTTACTTATCTTCGTGATGCGTCGCACACCCTTTCAATGGCTAGCGCATATAGGAATCGCGTGTACGCGTCTCGCGCCATATATAAAATCTGCCAAGCGCAGGGAGAAAGAGACAGTCAGTCAAACACTGTTCAGCGGATGCGGACGGATAGTAGACGCACGGGCATGGGCTTGGGGTTCAGCGCGGGCGTAGACGTATGTTCCACGCGTGGTCCCGCGTGGTACCCTTCGCGTTGCCATACAGAGCTGACGATGCGTTTAATTAAACCGGCTGTCGCCCGGCTCTTGGCATTGTTCCCCGGGTGCCTGAAAAGTTCTGTCCTGGACCACTACCGCGCCGCGACCCATTGTTAAGCACAAACTCCTCTCGTTTGCGCGCGCACTCCGCCGCCAACAATACCCTGTTATTTGTTGCTCATTTGACGGACAACAGAAACATATCAGTCAGTCGGTATCCCCGTCCAACCCCGCGTCGTCATTTCGATTCGTTTGGACGAGTAATGCGTGCTTCATGCTGCGTGCATCCTAGCCATCCCTCTTACCGTTTGTTCGTTCGAATGTTTTCTACTCTGTCTGGGATTATACCTGGGGTGGTTTCGAACCATCGAAAATCATCTCCCCTCGATGCTGCCATTTTACGAAATGCGTTTTAATACGTATGCCAATTTCCATTTTCCAATGTTAAACGCTTATGTAACTGTGTAAATTAAAAGATCACAAAATAACAACTTGATATATTAAGATAGACCATAGATCGTGTAATTTCAATACTCTTTTTTATGGTTGAATGATGAACTCTGAACATCCTTGCATAACTTTCTGTTGTTTCTCACAATTTTCTCACGGAATACTTCACTCGTTGTTTTATATTCCGTCGTAAAGAGGAGTTGTTGCCCGAAAGTCTACCTCGTCGCTTCTTTCGAGAGCCTGCGACTCTGATACCTTGTCCTTGAATGTCGTTTGCTGTGCATGGATGGTAAGCTACATCTACGACTTTTGGCTTATGTGTTACTTACGAACAAGGCAGATCCATGTTTCTTCAACAACATCGTGTGCGACTCTTCTAAGGGCTCCTGTTTCTCGTTATTAAAAGAAATATTTTGTCGAGTGGCTGAAAGATTAAATTGATGCATAACAAATATCATTCTTCAAACATAAAGACGAAGTATCAAATAATTTGTCAGTTACTGTCCTACATTCACAAATGATTGAATAATATTGTTATTCCGATTGTATTAGAGATTACACTATACATATAAGTCTAATTGAACGCTCATAACAGAAATAATCCTCGAGAAGCTGAAAAATTTAAATCAGAGAAACAAAATGTTTTATATGGACCAATGTAGTAAATAAATGGTAATAAAATTCGTGAATGGCTCGAAAATGTTTAATTGATTTGGAATACATTAGCAAAAGGGATCAAATTGAGAACCGTTTTAAATAGCTTAAAGGGAAGCCCGCGTGAGTGTTTGCGTACTAATCCATCGTACCTTCGTCTAAACGAGTCGAGTCAACTGTTCGCTCGAGATGGAAGCGAATTTTCGGTTGGCTTGTGGTCGCTTCGTCGATAGTCGAGGCAATTTGCCGAGAGGAACCCGGTTTCGGATTTGCGAAATATTTCCAAACGTAGCGGGTTTGAGTTCGGGCGGCCGTGCCGACGCCCTGGAGAACGCAAACAATCAAAGCCAGCTTCGCTTTTAATGCGATAGAGTAATTTCCATTCGCCGCGAAATAATTTTTTTTTATCCGGCCACCCCAATTTTCCAAGCTCAATATGTATCCTTTTTCCCTTTTGCTTTCGCTCCTTGGAATTCTTTTCGTTCCTCTTTTTTTTTTCCGTTAGCCGTCCGAACGGTTCGCTCGTGTCGGACCGGTCAGTCAGTCCATCAAGTTCGTTACGTTCGCATTCAGCTCGTGAATCTGGGTCAGCGTCGAATCCGAGAGAATTGATAGTTAATTAAGAACGTTTGTTCGAAGAGAAACGTCCATGCGAGTTGAATGGAACCTTGGGATGAAAATTCTCTGTGTCTTTTCGATTTATTCCATAAGCAATTACTTACTGGATACAGTTCTCATTGCTCAAATTTCCACCTCTCCTTTTACCGATGTGTACTTGTTCTATTAATTTCGTTCGCATTGAGTCTCGTACCTTGGATAGTTAACGACTAATTGCACAAGCGTCAATGCTCGCTGCTGTTCTTGCTCGTGAATTAGCGTAAGATTCGCCGTTTCGACGCTGGAATGGTCGGATTTTGTCAACATTAATAAAATGACAAATAATCATACGTAACTCGTTAAATATCGAAATTAGAAGGAAAACAACTTTTATTTGAAGCATTTTTCGCAATTTTGAAAAAAAAAAATTTTCGTCAGCGTCAATACTTAATTAGATATTTCCTTCTATACTTTTTAGCACGTAGCTATTTATTATTAGCATTATTCTTCCGACGTCTGATTTGTTTTTAATTATAGGAAATGCGTTTTTCTAAGGTACATAAACTTTTGGGATTGACTGTATAACCAATACATCCTTACTCCACGTTTCTTTTTTTCCTTCCGATTTAAAAACTCGCTTCTATCAGTATTCACATCCGCGAACTTGCTTAAAAGGTATTATGGTTAATAACCATACAGTACACACGCACGTGCCAAGCCACGGGGATTCGTTTCAATTCAACTTCATTCAATGTGCTCGCGACGGAATAAACGACAGTGCATCGAGTTTAACGTCCACGGAATAAGCTTCTGTTTTCTTTGGTAAGGCGTCGTGCGCTGCGTCGGTGTAACGTTCTCGAGAACGGGAGAATGGCGAGACGAGCGAGCGTAATTGAAAAGAGTACACCGATTATGGTCTCTTCTCTCGACAGCATTCTCTTGTTCGCTCGTACCCAAATCCATCCTACGATTCCAGTTCGTGCAACAGAAAACCGCGCGCCGTTGTCTATCACTTTTACAATCTCGGTTTCACGTTCGATTATTACATTGGATTAGTGTACATGAAATATCGTTTTCTTCAAGCATAATAGATACTCCTATTGATTCGAATAGTTAGTTTTTAC
>NW_017178472.1:900479-908513 GCF_001652005.2 Ceratina calcarata
GCTTAAAGGGAAGCCCGCGTGAGTGTTTGCGTACTAATCCATCGTACCTTCGTCTAAACGAGTCGAGTCAACTGTTCGCTCGAGATGGAAGCGAATTTTCGGTTGGCTTGTGGTCGCTTCGTCGATAGTCGAGGCAATTTGCCGAGAGGAACCCGGTTTCGGATTTGCGAAATATTTCCAAACGTAGCGGGTTTGAGTTCGGGCGGCCGTGCCGACGCCCTGGAGAACGCAAACAATCAAAGCCAGCTTCGCTTTTAATGCGATAGAGTAATTTCCATTCGCCGCGAAATAATTTTTTTTTATCCGGCCACCCCAATTTTCCAAGCTCAATATGTATCCTTTTTCCCTTTTGCTTTCGCTCCTTGGAATTCTTTTCGTTCCTCTTTTTTTTTTCCGTTAGCCGTCCGAACGGTTCGCTCGTGTCGGACCGGTCAGTCAGTCCATCAAGTTCGTTACGTTCGCATTCAGCTCGTGAATCTGGGTCAGCGTCGAATCCGAGAGAATTGATAGTTAATTAAGAACGTTTGTTCGAAGAGAAACGTCCATGCGAGTTGAATGGAACCTTGGGATGAAAATTCTCTGTGTCTTTTCGATTTATTCCATAAGCAATTACTTACTGGATACAGTTCTCATTGCTCAAATTTCCACCTCTCCTTTTACCGATGTGTACTTGTTCTATTAATTTCGTTCGCATTGAGTCTCGTACCTTGGATAGTTAACGACTAATTGCACAAGCGTCAATGCTCGCTGCTGTTCTTGCTCGTGAATTAGCGTAAGATTCGCCGTTTCGACGCTGGAATGGTCGGATTTTGTCAACATTAATAAAATGACAAATAATCATACGTAACTCGTTAAATATCGAAATTAGAAGGAAAACAACTTTTATTTGAAGCATTTTTCGCAATTTTGAAAAAAAAAAATTTTCGTCAGCGTCAATACTTAATTAGATATTTCCTTCTATACTTTTTAGCACGTAGCTATTTATTATTAGCATTATTCTTCCGACGTCTGATTTGTTTTTAATTATAGGAAATGCGTTTTTCTAAGGTACATAAACTTTTGGGATTGACTGTATAACCAATACATCCTTACTCCACGTTTCTTTTTTTCCTTCCGATTTAAAAACTCGCTTCTATCAGTATTCACATCCGCGAACTTGCTTAAAAGGTATTATGGTTAATAACCATACAGTACACACGCACGTGCCAAGCCACGGGGATTCGTTTCAATTCAACTTCATTCAATGTGCTCGCGACGGAATAAACGACAGTGCATCGAGTTTAACGTCCACGGAATAAGCTTCTGTTTTCTTTGGTAAGGCGTCGTGCGCTGCGTCGGTGTAACGTTCTCGAGAACGGGAGAATGGCGAGACGAGCGAGCGTAATTGAAAAGAGTACACCGATTATGGTCTCTTCTCTCGACAGCATTCTCTTGTTCGCTCGTACCCAAATCCATCCTACGATTCCAGTTCGTGCAACAGAAAACCGCGCGCCGTTGTCTATCACTTTTACAATCTCGGTTTCACGTTCGATTATTACATTGGATTAGTGTACATGAAATATCGTTTTCTTCAAGCATAATAGATACTCCTATTGATTCGAATAGTTAGTTTTTACATATTCCTGAAAAATTACATTACAAATACAAGAACAAGTAAATATAATAATTGACTTCGTTGATCGCTTTATTAGAAAATGATTCTAAATCCTTATTAGATTCAAATTTTCTTAAGTTCATTTTCAATAGATTTGTTCATGGACTGTTTTTATTCATGTCCATGAACATTTTTAAAGTTTGGATTGAATGGTGAATAAAACAAAGTATGTGCTTGTTAAGAATTTTTTAATTCGAGGATTGTAGAAAATTATATCCACGCTCTTGCATGCAATTGTGCTTCTCTTACAAAGAATGGTCTTTTTTTCCGTAGGTAGGGAGATTTGGCATCCTGACACAACTTGTAGAACTTTACCTTCTATTGAACGGGTTCAATGCATTCTGGCTCCTGGTTCCGGATATAATAATAATTATTGGAAGTAGGGGTGGTATGAATCCTCATGCTTCTTATTGGCCAGGAAAGTTTCAGTTTGTCGAGTTTGTCTCTACGGTTGGGGAGTCGATAAAAGTGGTGAGTGTACCGGTGGTGTGTCGGTGTAGAGACTGCAATTGGTAGATGGGTTATACGAGTAGATACGATGTGCTCTAAACTTCGCGCGTTTTTAACTTCTCGAGGGGCACTTTGCGGTTCGTCGTTCCGTAGAAAACGATGTCGCGCTGTCAACTTTTCTCGAATACGTCCACGTTCACCGGCACGATGTCGCTGTGACTATCATTACTTGATCTTCCCATCTCATGAGAAACCAAGATTTCGATTGAATCTCTTTAGCTAACTTGATCGGAAATTATTCGAAGATACTATCTGATTTTCAATGTTGGAATAGTTTCTTAAAACGAATGCTCTCTTACGGTCGATTTAAATCGTGATCCTCCAAGACTCCGAAAGGAACAACGTCGAATAATAATCAAAGACGATTGAGGAGTATTCATGACGAGTTCAGTTTCACGCTTCAGCTGGTACCAGTAGAAGATATACATATATGTATAAAGGAGAGTCTCGCGAAAATTCCGTGGTACTGACATTTTGCCAGGCACATCAACTCCGTTTGTTTATTCGAACAACCCTTGCACGACTGCGCGAGAGTAAACGACGAATACGTCTCGTTTTGTCGAACTGGAATCGCGTGCTTCGCGCATCGTTGCGGAAAAATCTGAATAGTATTTTCCGTAAACAAATCAGCGCGGCGCAGCATTGTCTCGCGTTTATCCTGCTTGTTTCCCAACGTTTTCCAATCAAACATCATTTCAATTTGATCGGATCCAAAAATCGAACTGTCCAATTAGCTTTGCTTAATGAAATCATCTTTGACTCTCGATGACACGTGTCACGGGTAATAAGAATGAGGTATCGTGGAACAGGCAAGAGAAAGGTGTCTCTTACATTCTATGAAAACGTGGCTGATCGTTTTTGTGCGCGAATAGTGTTCGCGTCTATCTCACTCGACTTTTAATTGGCGCGGCGTTCTGGTTCTCCATATATTTTTTTCCCACTGTTCGCTCAGTGCGCGGAAGCTCTGAATTTGACAGGGGCAGTGCGTCATCTGGCCGACAGTTTACACGGTACCGCAGAATGGCCGGTCGTGTACGTGCACGCGTACCCCTAATATAACGGATTACGATGCTCTCCCACCCCTATCTATACCTATGCTTTCGTGATATTGAACGCATTCGAAGCGCGCTTGATCGACTCGAGTGTAGTTAATGAACGTTGAAAATACGACCGAATAGTCTTCTCGACTTGATAATGCTAAATGGACGATAGATTACAGTCAATTTAATAGATTATCAAATGAGAGAACTTAAAGATTTCAACGAAATGTTTGTCTTACAAGATTTGATTACGATTCATTTCATCGTGCCTCATTTTAATTAATGGTGATCGATGAAATGTTCGTTCTCACTATATAATTTCTGGTAACAACACCTATTGTGAGTTTCGGAACAATTAAGCACAAAATATGGAAGCTTAAGCAGTAGTAATTTAAATCACGGTACGTGCATACATGGGTTAGCTTTGCGTGATAAACAGGCTGGGAAGTAATAGCGGAGCGTCCTGAAACTGTGAAATTGCAATGCGTCGAGGAACTCTGTTCTCCAGGAGCTGCTGCGCTGGTCCTTCAAACTGGGAAGGCCGACGCGATGGTATGTCCGATGTTTGCCCGCAGTTTTGGCAATCTTCACTTACGGATCTCGGTGGCTTTGGCATAGGTAGAATATGGAGTGTTGAAGGGAAGGTTTATGGGAGGGGGTGGATGGTGGTCTGGGAGTTGAGAAGAGAAGTAGACGCAGGAGGAGGAAGGGACTGAAATCGGGCGGCGAGAAGCTACAGACGTCAGAGTAAATGCAATTACCCTCCACCTATGTAACAAACTAAGTTAAACTTGTGACCGTGGCTCGGTCCAAACTGTTTGCATTATGTATCCGCGGTCTTGGCTCTTATGTGCCACATGCTGCACCAAGCGGCCCGTTACACGCGCATCTGTATCGCGCTTCTGTGTATACAGGGTGTTCAGCATTTTCCAAAATTGAAAATCAATATTAAAAATCGCTTGTGAACTAATTCGGTGCATAGTCAATACATCATCTTCATACAATGTGATACGTTAAAAATCGAGGAATAAGATTGGTTCAATCCTTGTAACCAACATTAGTTATGACATTTATTATATGATTTCGGAAACTAATTTGCTTTCTACTTTATTACTTGTTACGTTTAGACTTAAAAGAATATATTTATAATTTCAGACGTCCAGCTTGAAAATTGCTTGAAAATTTTGTTTTAGTGTACCGTTCTATTATTTAATTGTTTTAAACGTGTTTTGTAAGTGCAGCAGTTTAGGAAAGTTGCGAGACTCATCGTATACATATAGTGAATCGCGAACAACACCCGCGCGTGCAGGCGAGCAAAGGGAAGCGGAATTCGATCGAGATGTAGCAACGGGTCGAGAGACGAAACTTCGGAAACTCGCGTCCGTCCTCTCGGCGCGGTGCTCTCCTCGCAAACCGCGCCGTCAACTTTGCCCGACTGGGACCCATCTCCCCTTCGTCTCGACAAGATTTACCACTTAAGCGAGCTCTTCCCGCGGACAACGATCTCTCCGTTTTCTGGACCAGAACAAAGAATCCGAGACGCGTGTTAGCTTCCATTTGAAATCAAGTCGGCGCGGCGTGGGTGTCCTTCAAATTTTTACTAAAGGGAAACTGATTAAAACCCGCTTGAGGCGATTTACCGAAAGTTGTGCTAATTAGGACTATCTTCATTTTTGGAAAATCAAGTCATATTCCAATTTCTCTATTGTTTCCCTAAATCCCGATTGTTCCGTAATCATCGACGCTGCCAATACGATTATTTGATGGAGTAACCAGAAGCTCTCTCTCTCTCTCTCTCTTTGCTCTACCTTTGAATGTGTCTGTCAGGTACAGTACGGAAAGTGTGCTTATCTATCGACGAATCAAGATTGCAGATGGTTACCCGCTTTCCCGAATCGTGAATACTTTAAAGAAGTATTTAATAAAATCCAATTTCATTGTTCTTTCAACCCATATTTACACAACTGTACATACAACATACTATACAATCGAAAACCTCAGGATATTAGTATGTTAAATATTTTTATATCAAACATGTCGGATAAAATATTTTCTTACTTTTGTTGAATAGATATTGATTAAATGTATTTATATATATGTAATGTACATGTTTTATCAATATTCATGCACGTGATGCGTTCCATATTTATTGTAAACATTGAGCTATATAAAAAATTCAACATATTCTCTCAGGTTCTGAAAACATTTCATTATTGATAGCAAAGTTATAACATGTATGCGCATCAAACTCAGAGTGTATTGTGGCCGCACATACACTCCGTTCACTCTTAACCACAAATGACGATGATGTGTACTTGTATTTACTTCCGACCAAAATCCAATAAGTTGGGTGTATAATTTGATAATGCAATTAAATGATATTTTTCAAGGTAAAAGGTATTACTGATCCAGTGTCTTGAGATTTTGATTCCCTCGGTTCTCAGCGTTCGCAGAAAATATCTGCATACTTTTACAAGAACTCGTGGGACACTTCCGATTTGAAACGAATCTCAAACGTTCGCAAAACCCCTCGGTGGTCCGACGTATAAGCTTCCGCTTCGAGAAAGAAAAACGCCGACACGGTTCTTTTTTAAACGAATCCAGCTGTTCATACGATCCTCCACGGCTGCGCTGCTCTAAGAGCCAAGGGAGAGTCCTCCTTCCTGTCCCGGTAGGTACTTGCATATTAAAGAGCGAGATCTCATGAAAGAAATCTTATCTGGTATATTTCCGTCTGCGGTCTCTCGCCGCGAATTATTAATTGGGGATGAAAAAAAAATATGATCAATCGGTTTGAACTTCATGGGTGAAGGACTCGTCGCGTCTGAACGACTGGTTACCTCCATGCTTGTCCTTTGTCTCGCGAACGATTAAAAGTGGCCCGCACGAGCCGTCTCGATTAACGTTTCAATTAAATAGCAATATCGAACTCTGGTAACTCGCAAGCTGAGTTTCAACTTTCGCGAAAACGGTTTCCAACAGCGGCAGGGGTTCAATCGACACGGAAGGGGTACTTTTAATGGGTTCGAGTATCGAGGGAAAACACACCGCGGGACCGTTTATTCGTGCTTAACGATTCGAACGAACACGGTGGGCTGATATTTCGCGGCATTAAAGTCCGGACAGGAGTACCGGTTTCGGGATGGCATGCCAGGTAAAAATTCCTTTGGATTCTTTTATTTTTTTTTAAGCCAGATTCACTCGAGTCAGCGTAGACTCTCGGCTTGCTGAGGTTAGGTTAGTCGATAAATCAGTCGACGGCTGTGCGGTCCCGACTTCCGCTTCCATATTTTTGCTCGCCTCCTTCCCATCCCCTCGCGGTATTTCTATCCCCTCGTAAGCTGCTAAAATTTGTCGCTGCGCGCCGTAAAATCTGCACATGTGCTCTGCGCTGAATTGCGCCACGAGTTTCGCACAGTGCATTAAAGTCTTTTCCTTCTCTTTTAACGTAGACTTTAGATAAGATGTCTCTCTCTTAATTAAATGGTGTTCTTTCACTTTTTATTTTTACATATTAATATTTCTCGTATATCTGTGAACAAGTGTTAATTTGTTTAATCATTAATGATGTCCAAGACAATTTTATGCTCGACATTAAACAATTTCATGTTTTAAACAAGTCTCTAAACGTATAGGGGAATTTGTCAAAGCAATGTAGTATAAATGCATGTAGAGAATTAGTACATCTATAAATTATTCAGAGAAATAGTTATACATTCACAAACGGAGAAAAGCAGGTGGTCATAATCTTTGTTCGGTAACTTGAAGTGCATCGTCACACAACTTCGAGCATATACTACAGTTGCGAGGGAGACTAGCGTTAAAACTGTTTCGGCTACTTAACATTCATTCCTTGCTGCCCAATCCCGTGCAATGATAAATATTTCAAAGTTGATCATACGACACGTGAAAACAGTGCAATAACTCGGTTAGTAGCTTCGTAGCGGATCCGGTAGCTTCTTCGCGAAATAAATTTTTAAACACGAACCGATGAGATTGGCTTCAGTCGCTGTCGTAAAAAGGGTTTAACGAACTTATACGATCGGTAAACGTACAGTTTATTCGCGAGAATAAAGTCAGGTTAGCCGTGTTTTACGATCAAGGACGCGTGCGAGTGGAAAGTTCGGACTCTCGTGGATCAAAACGGAAGGTTTTTTGGCACGAGCGAGCAAACAAACGATCGAGGATGGAAGGAGGCTCGAAAAGGATGAGGCGGGTGAAGTTTGTTGTACGTGCGCCACGCTTGACGATCGAATATTTTTTCGCCGACGACGCAGAAAAGAACGAAACGAAACGAAACGAAACGACGACGAATTGTAAATCGTGCGCCCCGAGTCGGACTAAAAGACACGGAGGCACGGAGGGAAAGCAGGCGCTGTACGTATTTTACGTTTATTCGATCGTGCGGTTGTTTGAATCATTCATGACCACCCCGCGTCGAACTTTCCAGCCTCCTTCTCCTCGCGCTCTTTCGATCTATCTCTTTCTCTCCCGTTCAACTAAGGAAAACGTCGCGTCGCAGCCTCTCGTTTTTCTTCTGCCGCGCTCCAATTTCCACGGCGAAACTTGCTCTTTCCCTTATTCCTATCTCTTTCCTTCCGTCCTTCTCCTTGTTTCTCAAGATGAATATTAATAATCGTTGCCCGATCCCTATCCATTATTTGGATTTCATGGCGGTCCTTTCAACGGAGCGTATCAACGAGGAATTGTGCAAACGATACTGTTTCCTCGCAAATTTGAAGTGGTTCATCTTTCTTAGAATCCCCTTCACGATTCTACTCAACGAAAACAATTTTATTCACATATACTTGACGTTTCTCTCTAATATCT
>NW_017178472.1:909091-919755 GCF_001652005.2 Ceratina calcarata
CTCTAACTGAGAGCAGATCTTATCGTAACATGTTCCTTTTGTTTATTCTCCAGGGTAAGAATTTTACCTTCAGTGGAAGTCTATCGTACTTCTAGCAAGAAATCCCTCACTCCTTTTTTTCCTTCTCCTCGCTCCCTCTTCGCTCTTTCTTCGAAATCCTTGCACCGTCTAACGCGAATGTAATTCAATAAGAGCGCAAACTTCTTCGTAGAGTGAACGTCGCGTTTTTCGAGCTTCGTTCTCGAGTCGAAGCAGGAGGGGAAGAAAGTTTCTCTAGCCAGACCGAATTCCTTGTTCCCATGTACGTATACGTAAGTAAGTACATACAAGCCGTGGTCTTGAGTCGCTAACATTTTTGCTTTCCAGATTTCATTGAAGTTACAGACACTACTTTTGATTCATGTTTCAAGCATTTGTCTACCAAATGCACGAGTACCTCGTATTTCATATTTTGCTCATTATTTTAATCCTTTTTTTTTTTAAATTACTTCGTGTTGAACATTAAAACTAGTTAAACTAATATATTAAATAATAATCAATCAAATTTTATGAAATACTTATTGCATTTATTACAGATTAACGAATTACACGTAAAATACAATGATGACAATTTATTTTACAGTTTAGAATACATTGCTTTGTAATTGTGACGTGAAACGAAAAGCTAAGTGAACAAGGACAACTTAGTAATAATTGATCTTTCATCAGTTTTATTGACGATGATCGTAATATTCGAATGGTGCTGCCAATTCAAAACGGAAAGATCGACGATTTCGGGATTTCATCGAAACCGCGCCATTGTCCTCTCCCAATTATTATGCAGCTAATCCCGATCGTTGATTGTCGCCGTTTGTTTGCTCGGCCGCTCACGTGTTTGCGTAGGGGTGGATCATTAGGGCCGGTTGTCGTCCTCGGAGAAACCCGCGCGCGGATTAATATTTAATAGACATTACGTACAAAATACCGGAAGCGGGAGACATGGGAAGGGAGGTAAATGAACGATGCCAAACCGCCGGGTGCCGACAATAATTAGCGCGTTACGCCGATTCTGGCTGGTTCAATATTGACCCGTATTTAAAAGCATTTACCCCGAACCCGCTGGAAATTATCGCAATGCGACGCAATGGCTTCGAGAACAACTTTACCAAGTTATATACCCCTTCCCCTTGTTTCCAACCCGTGAGAGATGCAACTATCGGTGTCTGTCCTATTCTCGTTAATTTTGCCGACGCTGTTGTAGCTAGCAATGCGAGCAATTGAAACGTGATGCTTCGGGTCTCGAAATTGTTCAATGAAATCGAGATTAACTTCCTGATCTAGGTATACGTCAGCGAATTATAATTAATCGTCATTAATGTTTTTCCCCGATTTCTGAGTTGTGTAATCTTCGAAATACACGTGCTTTATTAGTATGTTTTACTTGAATGCAGTACAGAAGTACCGTGATGCATGATAATTACGGTAACTTATGTTGTGTATACCTGTAATCATCAAAAATGAATTATCTGTCCTTTTATCGCGAGTCGGGCAAGTATGGACTGACGAATTCGAGGCACACGTATTCTAGGATGGGTAGCTACTAGATAGGATGTAGCGAGCAGCAACCGGGATTGATTCAGTCTAGTTTGAACTTTAGGTTCGTAACGGCAAACTAATCGTAAGATAATCCGGTAGGCGCGCCGGAAACCAGCACGATAATCAACCACAGATTCAATTGGTTATTGGTTACATTCATGTCCATCATAATCATTGTATTTTAGCCGAAAATACAATGAGTTGGGTGTATAGTTACACTTGCAAATGTAGTCCGCCATAAAAGTGAAAATACATAAAAAGTTGTGTAATTATGAAGAATATGTTTGGAAATAATGATATTCCACTTAAAGATCATAGCTAATTGTTTCAAAGGAAAAATTTTTCCCTTTTCCGTATATTTGAAGATTATCAAAATCGGAAACTCGCACTTTCTCCAGGTTTGATTATATACAAATAGGTAAATGCATCTATAAAAGATAATCTTCATAAAACAAATTTGTCAAAATTAGTGTAAATTAGACATACACATATTAAAATAACGCGTATTAAACTTTACTAGCTGTATATACATACATGATATGTAACAGACCTTGTGGAAGAGACAAGTAATTGATTAAACTTTGCTACATAGTCGATGATCCGGGACTTGGATTCCGTCTCGTTCCCGAATGCGTCTTAATTAATTAACCGCGAGATCCGTTCGCGAGTTACGCGGCATCGGGGCGTGAAATACGCTTGAATTTCGACGCAATTACCGACCACTTTTGCACCCACGCGTTCCCCGACCCGCCGTGCCCCGCATAGAAACTCGGAACGAAACCCACTCGACGTTTTGCAACCGATTTGATTGGCCCCACCCTACCCCGTTCCAGCTTAACAGCTAGGTCGTTGTTCCCATTATCGTCGTGATTGATCGTGCTATCGCGTATCGCTCGAATTACCGTCAAACTATCATACCAATTACATGTCATATATGTTTTTCCGCGGTTCCGTGACTTCTTGGTGACGCGATTTAATGAAAATGAGTTAATTCTCTGCTTTACGACGCGACGCTCATTCGATAATCAGAAACGGGTGGCGTTTCGATGAAACAACTCGCGTTTTAATCAGCATTTCGTGATGAAACGTCAGAACCAGTTTTGTAGTTACGCTTGTTTTTGCATTACAGGTGACATAATCTTTGAAGTGAATTAAATTAGCAAGACATCATGTAGATTGATTGTGACTATTGTGAGTCGACAAAAACTAGAAATTACCTTTTATTTCATTCTTACATTACAGTAAATCAACATTTATCTCTTTGCGTGGATTATAATGCATCAGTATAAATATTATGTGATTTCTGATGACATTTTTATTGATGCACCTAGTATGTGTACACATTTACTACATACGCAAAGAGCATTCGACAAAACAAAAGATATGGGTAAGAAAAAGAAATAATGGTGACTCGCCGACTTTTTCCGGTGGTAGCTGAGAGTTTTACAGTCTCATAAAGTAAGAGAGGGTGCTTCGTTCGACAATGGCTTCCTAAAATGAGCCCCGAGCAGTTCGAACGTTCTGACGACGCGGAAACGCGAAACAGAACAAAAGTTGAGATTTCTGCTGTGAAATCGGGAAAGTTCAGTTCAGGCGGAAAGGGGGCGGGGGATGAGTGGTGGAAGTTACGCAGATCGTAAATTAAGAATGAAACGGAGCAAAGCAGCCGGTTTACTCGACGCGATGCGACGCGACGGTCTGCGACGATAAAACGTGATATACTTACCTAGCATTACCGGGTTGATAGTTAGTGCATCAGAATTGGCGAGCGATCAGAGACCGATTAAACCAATATCGTCGTTCGGATACGTTACTTCGAATCGAAACGGACGCCGCGCCGCGCTGCGTCGGCTAATTACGGATAATTATTGCTTGCGCTCGGAATAATAAGCCGTGAAATCTGGCGGACCGTTTTGCCAAGGGACCTTCCAACCTGACCAGCTTTAATAACTGAAAATTTCTGATTCAATATCCGATGCACACGCGGTTTAATCGGCCGGCCGCGCCGCACCGGTTCTGGCACAAAGGCCGCGCTAATTACGACAATTGACTTTAACGCTTCACTGAAGGAATGGGTTCTTAAATATCATTTGTGAGAACGTCGCGTCGCTCCTAATCGACTTCCCGGTCTTCACACTTAGCCTTTACTGTGCACTCAATAAAAATGTTATTCAACTCAATTTATCAATGAGTTGCAGTAGCTTGAATAGCTGATAAAACGTAAAAGTGTATGAAACGACTTCATAAAAAACATTTTATATAATGGCAACAATAACAATAAATTGAACATACGGTTATATCATGGAAACTGAGACGCGACATGGTCTGATAATTATCGACGGAACGAATACAGAACGGATTATCGATCTTGATACTCACTAATTGCGAGCGAACGTCGTCCATAATCCCGACAAACGTAACAGATAATTGTATCCCGTCTCGATAAATAAATATTACGTAACGACTTGCAAATTGGGTCCATATTCATTGTGTTAAGATTAACGGCGGTGAAAGGGTGAAAAATTGCGATAATCATCCCCAATTGAGCTACGAAATCGAAAAATAACGTTCCTTGCCTTTGTGGAAAATGTTTGTGAACATGTTGATAGATGTATGGGGAACGTAGGTGCGTATATAGATAATCGTGATTATACAATATCGATCCGCGTTGATTCATCGCTAATAACCAATAAATATTTACCAACGTCTAGCCGCGTTCCGAGACTTTCTACGTGTTTCGACACACTCCATACATACATAAAAGCAGTTTAAATTTTGTTTCGCGATAAACTCGTTATACCAGTATGATATTATTATAAAATCTAATTACATGAAATTGTACGTTCATTTTTTTCCTACATTATACGAATTTTTTATTTCGTAATGTGTATAAAAATACATTAAATTGTGCAGAACCGGTGTATTCTTTTGAAAGTATAATTTTCTGGACTGTAGAGTGTAGGAACAGTTTTACGTTTAATTCTTCTGGATTCGTGTCGTTAACGGGAATCAGAGCATTTTGGCACGTGGCTCCTTCTCTGGCGATAAGGATCTCCAGCTGCAACGAATGGTCAAATTTCCTGCGCCGGGCCCGACTGCACGTATCCCACTTAAACCGGGGAAGTTTGCGATTTCTTGCCAGCAGCCGAGAATCTGTGCGAGGCATAATTGCGTCGTGGTTTTCTACTATGCACGATGCGGAACACATTTTTTTTCAAAGCCAGACGTATTGTAATACTTAACGCAAAGAAACCCCCTACATGAAATTAATGCACTAATTGTACCAGAATCTGATCTCTATTAATGAAGCTAAACCGTAAGATCAGTAATTCATATTATATAACAATCCATCTATGTATAATATATTCCATATATTATAATTTTTTATTAAGACGGCAAAATTATGAGAATAAATTACATCTTTGTGCCACTATATTAATCAATGACNTTATAGAATTATTGTTGAAGATGCGTGAAACGTATTCATTGAAAGTTGTTTTATTTAATATAAACGTAGATTGTGCTAAAAATATCTGTACAAGACAAGAAGAGAAGATTATCAGTTAAGTACAAAGTAATTTTCGTAAAACGGAAGATAGCAAGTTTCAAAGTAATCAATTCAGTTCGATTTTCATGGTGAAAGATGCGTATGAAACAATTTTGGATTAAGATAAAAGAGGCTTATGAAAATTATCGGGAATATATTTCTTGGAGTACGGTCGGCCAGCTACTTTTCCATTCTCCGGAATGTATGCATGAGAGGCTCAGGTGGTGGCGTCTAGGCATTCCTTTCGGTATTACCTACCTTAAATTTATAATCCAATTTCTTGGCGTGCCTCTCGACACACTCGTATCCGCGTTCGGTACGTTAAGGTATAAACGTGACCAGTGATCGTCTCATTTTAGTGAAATTTAAATATAAACGCGTATTCTTTTTAATTATTTGTCAAATCTCAGACAGTCAAATACATTTTTAAATAGAACTGTACGTTTGTACGTATTACAAAATAGGAAGACAGTTGTAATTGTTTGTAAAATTTTTGGATAATATCACAATTATAAATAATTATTTCACATCAAATATTTAACTTTTTTGAGTCAAATAAGACTGATAATTAATAGTTTACGCAATGAAGTACAGCATATAACGCGATCTTTAATCTTTACTAAGTTTGCGATGAAAAACTGATCTTTCAGAGCGAGAAGTTGCGAAACTCATTTATTACCAGTTTTGCAGTTTACTAACACGTACTACTTCATCATCATAAAATGTATTAAAATCTGTTTGATAGGTTTTTGTCACGTTATTGTTCGCTGAACTTTTGTGCAGTCTCTGTACATGATCGTCTAATACTGCGACGTGCTTTGAATTTTATTAGCCAGCCATTACCGGCTTTAAACCTCGTATCTTCATTCAATATTTTATCAAACCTTAGAGGCTTTATCGCATATCTTCGTTTTCGTTCCTTTGTTGTAAAAACTGCTAATTACAGATTAATTACTTATATGAAATGTAGTAAATGCTGAAAATTTGATTGAAATCTATCAATGTTGAATCGAGATATGCGGATTTTAGACCTAAAGTTATAAAAATTGTGATTTTAGCTTGACTCTTTCTCTTGACTGTAGAATACAGCAATAACAGTACACTGATGACATAACAGACGATTCAGGTAATAGAATATTTTGTATTCGGTATAATGGGAAATTAGCATTTCGCATATAGCTTTACCACAAATATTGACTCTCATTACACATTTATTCAATTCCTAACTATTTACATCAATTAGCAAATGTGTATTTAGCGAGAAATTAAAACGTTTTAACATAATTTTTCACATAATCCTTATAGAGTAAAAAAAAAGACAGAAGTAACATTAGCTGGTTTGTTTGATATAAGCGCAGGTTCATCGATAATAAGGTTAATCGTGTCATGGCGAATCACCGGAAACCTTGTTTCGCGAGCCGATTGTTTACCGTGCGTGTACCGATCGGTGAAATTATATTCCAACCCGGCCAATAATCACCGCTGTTGTTCCCTTGTTCCTCGTCGAAACACCGCACCGGAGGCAGTACGTTTTCGAACAGCGTTGCACCACCACTGACCATCCCCGTACGCGATCTGGAACCCCGAGACTGGACCATAATGCGCGGTTGCTTTATTGACAGAGACATTCCCGATTATTACTGACAGGCCGTGGTCGTGACGTATTCTTGTTGTTAGAACACATAAATTCTGACTGCATTGATGAAACCGCAGCTATCTGATATACTTCTCCTTTGACTTTTCACTGGCTAAAAATAATTAAATGAAAACGATGCTTTTTACTTGGTTCTGTTGGATGCCAGTCTACCACGATACACATTATGCAGATAATAATTGGTTATCTTATTTACATTTAAATCATCTTTCTTTGAATATTCACTCTGCATATGTTTTATCAGTCCTTTCCGAAATTTGTGTGTTACTTTCTAGTCAATATCTTAATACGTACATAATTTCTACTTAAATAATATCACGTTTCTTTGCTTAATCTTGCTCCTACAGTATATTCTCTTTGAAAATATAGATGTTCTTCTTGAATTTAGATTTTGATTGTTTCTAAATAAAATACTTTTGTATATATATTTTGTACAAAATAATTTACAAAATATTCTTAATTCTATAAAATTTTTAATCTAATTGTATGTTCCTTTCTTATTTATTTCACATTTGTACAGCAATTTGGGCTTGGTCTGTAAAATTTATATCCTATTCACAATATCATAAAACTTTGTGTACATACGAGGAAAGTTACTAGTATGTGTATTCATAAATTTTGCCAAATTTAATGCGCCAAGGATAAAAAAATGCGATGTTTTACCTCTCACACAGAAATATGTAATTCTAGCTTTTTCGTATAATAAATTCCATTTTATTGGATAAAATGTCGAGCCGCGTTTCAAATATAACACAGGAAAAAAAAATGTTTAATTTGCTATGCATGAATCAGACACAGAACAGAAATATTTATTACATTGACAGAAAACGTACGCGGGCGGGAATAGTTTATAGTATGTATAATGAGTCGCGTTGCCACGAGTTGGCCCCAATGTGTGTCATTTACAAAGATGGAATATTTAACAAGGTAGCGCCAGCAAACGTGCTGCGCTTCCGTATGAATCGAATATCTAAACAGTTATCCTAGCCAACCAACTGAAACTCGTTAAACGTTCAGTGCAGACCACGCCAATGGTGTCGTGATCTTTTAACTTGGACAACATTCGATCGACCATTCGCTTGGTTAAACAAATTGTAATCTGTCTGATTAAAAAAATTTACAAAAAAAATTATTGATGAGTCAAGGGGCTAGGATAATCATGTGACTTTTCTATAATTTATCGGTAAAATTTTGACGTATTTTGTTCTCTTTTGCCAATAACTACGCAAAAATAGTGCAAAACGGCGTGCTTTGAGTTTCATTCAGAACAATCTCTTTTAGGGATAAAATTGCTTACAAAGAAAAGTGAATGTATAAAAGAAGTTGGTTGCAATTGAGACGTTATCGTAATGAGCAGTCTTGTAAAATTTGTTTACTTCGAAATAAATTTCTTTCTTTATAAAACCGTTTGCAGTTATTCTACAACCTTTTGTATAAGAATTGAAGTTATAATAATGTCTTTAACAGAGATCTTGTTAATATACATTTCGTTTTAATAATTTTCAACTGGAAAATTCAATGAAAGAAAGTTACATTCTAAATACATGAACTTAATACGTGAGACGTCTCAATTTTATCGCACAAGGCAATATCTTTCCTCATACCTCTCAATTCATTAAAAGGATGCTCTGACAGATTACGAGTAGAATTCGCTGACCCTACGACAGCCTTCTATACTTCCTCCCGGTTCACGAATTCCCTATGGGACCATACGTTTCAATTGCCGGAATAGTTTATCGAACCATGGTGCCCGATGTATCCTTCCCTTTCGCGTGCAACTCTTGCTTCTCCATTAGAAGGCAAGATGTGTTAACATTAAGATGAAGATTCCTTTTCCGTTTCAATCTCTTCAATTCTAAATATGTGACATTGAGGCACAACATTAAGCTCAGTAATAATCACAGTCTTCTGTATAACATTCTGTATGTATAATATAATATACTAGTATATGTGCACGTATAGAAGATATAATATACTAGAATATTAGTAATAATATTGTAATAAACATACTCAGATGAACATATTTAATGAAGTTTAAGTTATGACTTCACTTTCATTTGTTCGATTTCCCATGTCTCAGCATGACATATATTAGCCTAGAGGTATATGTATACTCGGAAACATCTACTAATAAGGATTTCTGCTCGCGCCAGTAGGGGCGGTTGGAAAGTTGGCGAGGGCACGAAAAATAGGGAAAGAGCGTCGAGAATAGTGAGTCGAAATGGCAAATGCGGACTGGGAATGTCGCTCTGTAGCGGACAGGCATCGTCACAGACTCGACAGCCGGCACAACTCTCTCTTTCGTGACCTCGTGAGTTTGCTCGCGTGAATTCTCAAAGAACCGTGGAAAATTTGTAGGAAAGAAGCGGGAAAGGATTTGTTATGGACGACAATTCGGAAACTTCGCGGTCTACGCCGGAAAAACTTTATTCTTCGCGTGTACGTTGTACGCGCTCGGTTGTTTGGCTCGCGAAAACCGACTGGCTGGCTTTTCATTCAGAAAGGGGAACCCTTCTCACGCGCTTCTTATTCGTGGGTCTGCTGACGGGGGTAGAAACGGATCTAAACTCTGGCCTAACTCTCTTTCACCAGGGTCGTCTCACCCTAGGCGATTCACGCAATGCACAATTTCATCCGAAGCAACTTTTTTAATCTTTGTTCTCCCTCTAATGTTAATTACTGGCTTCGTTAGACTCTCTTCAGACTCTGCTCTACTGTCATATCGGTGGTTTACGTCAATGTTATGTGTATGTATTAGTACTTCTGATTCAATATTATCATGAGTTCTGAAGCGGCGTTAAATTCGTATTCAGAAAGCCTTGGGTTTTATACACAGAAATAGAATATAGAATTAAACTTGTTAGAAATTGAATTTATTTCCATGTCAAAATGTTTGAAATCGGTTTTCTATTGAAAAGTTTTACAGCTTGATCAGGATGTCACCTCAATGAAGTTAGCACTATTACGTTCTAAATTTTAATTCGGAACAGGAAATTTATGCGGCTCTCAGTCTCCTCCCAGCGGGAGAACGTTCGATTGCTT
Organism: Ceratina calcarata; assembly: GCF_001652005.2. Classification (NCBI taxonomy): domain Eukaryota; kingdom Metazoa; phylum Arthropoda; class Insecta; order Hymenoptera; family Apidae; genus Ceratina; species Ceratina calcarata. The sequence continues at coordinate 918,910 of NW_017178472.1, forward strand.
CGCGACGCGAAGCGCCTTCGTTCCCGGAAATTGGGTAAATTCGAAGCACTTTGCAGCGGCAAATTAAATGAACCGTGTTTTACCGGAGGTACGGGCCGCGATTGTTATTCAACGCGAGATATTCGACCGTCTCTCTACGATCATCGGGAAAGTCTAGCACAAGTTGCGGCGCGAGTGTTTCTCTCGTTTCAATCCTTTCCCCCATCCTCTCTTTTTCGTTTTTCGCAGAGGCATTCGTTACGCTCGGTGCGCTCGGAACAACGCTTATTAAAGGGACAGCGAGGAAAAAATCCAATTTATCCTCCGCGCGCGGCCCGTTGGAATTAAACTTACGTTCGCGGTTCGTTCCTCTCGTGCGACTCGTATAATTGCGCTTTGAATAATTGAAGAATTCCTGCAAGACGTCACTCCCCTTTTCTGAAACGAAACGCTTCAAATGCTTGTTAACAAGTTGCTTGCTGATTCTGTCTTCGTACAGTTTGCTTCAATTGTCAGTTTTTAGTTGTTTCTACGCAGAGAGTATCTGGTATAGCGAAACATTGCGTTATACTTGTACCATTGTTCTCCTTTTCAGTTTCAACCGTGCATGTTTATTAATTTTAATAGGTCGAACTTCGTTTTGGAGACACTTCTTTTTATCTTTATTTTACATAATCTGATTAGAATGACGGTCACGTCGAGACGGTAATGATGTGTCACATCGAAAGATTGTAAGCAGTGTTGTAATTAATATTCTATAACTATGTTTGTACCAATGAATTCCGAGGACCAGGACTTTATATTTCTTCTTTATTCATCGATTACACAATGAAAAAAAAGCGTGTCCCCAAAATCGAAGTATAGCCC
>NW_017178472.1:919766-937470 GCF_001652005.2 Ceratina calcarata
TGATTCACATTCAATGGTTTCATTCAAAGAAAACTTGAATCATGAGAAACGAAAGCGACTTAATAAATCACAAGATTGCTTAAATAATTTGAAACAGTATAAAATCTAAGGGGTTACTTTCTTAATGCTACATCATGATGGTTTGAATATCTAAAGCCTGTAAAGAACGGATCGTTGTTGTTTTGTTGTTGTTATACTTCGTAAGATATTTCCGAGGAGGGCGATCAGCAGAAAGTAGGAAAGGGAGAATGAGGGAAAAGCAGTAGGTTGAATGACAACGATAGTGGGGTTGTGGAGCCCGGAGCAAATTGGGATCCATTAAGTGTTTCGCCTGGATTGCGTAATACGAGCCTGTAAGGGTGGTCTCTCCGGCTCTCTCATTCATTGTACTTTGACAATAAGAACGCCGCGACGCGTAACTCGAACCCGGCCAGAAAGTGAATTATGCACGACACGCACTTTGAAGTATTATCGGGCTCCGTGGTACACCCTCGAGTATAATCTGCGTTGTACTTAAACGTTTCAATAGAACCTCGTTGTCCATACAGTGACGTCGGCCGAAAGAAAACGAGGGAGGCGTGTAATCACAATCAGTTCCGTGTATGTACGGTGGTTACAAAAGTAGATATTTACTATACACTTCGCGTTGCTGTTTCTACTGTCAGATGAGTATTAAAATTTAAAATCGTGAATGCGGAATATGAAACTTGTTCAGCAAGCATTCATTATATTAAAAGGAATGCGCGCACGCATTTACTTTCGTTATTATTGAAAAGCATAAAAGTACTAATCACGTTTATATCCAGTTTTTCTGTATATATCTTTTTAAGCCAATTTCTACGTATAATGCTATTTATCAATAACCTTCCGCTATTGTTTTATTAACTGATCGGTCTGTTCGATGAATTTGATGGGCTTTGAACTATGAGATATAGATACATCTCTTCGAGAAACTCGTTGAAACTTTTCCAACAATCGACCTTCTGAGATAGGTATTATCCGCTGGAATAAGTATTTTACTTCGTTTCTTGTTCTCTATTTATCATTCGCCTTCGAGTTTTTTTCTTGAACACAGTGGCAGTCTCGTCAAACAATAGAAATTGTAATTAAGTCGTTGAGTGGGTCGCCCACCCTTATTTACCAAGGATATTTTTCAAGTCGTTCCTCCGGTTGGATTTTTGGACTATCTTGTACAGGTATGCCGTCGGACTCTCTCGTCCCTCTCGTTCTTCGAATGCTTCGGAATGGGTTCTCTTAAGACAAAGGACGTCTTAATTGCCAGGAACCGTCCGAGTGGAAACCATTTATAAGAAATTAGCCAGGGACGCCAAGATCCTCTCACAGGGATATAGATATCGTATATATATCGAGGGGAAACGTAGACGGAGCGCAGCCAGTGAAAAGAATCGAAGTACGGACGGACTCCGGGCTAATTGAAAATGCTCCGGCTCATTAACGAATGAAAATTGAAAGATATTACTTAGACGATTGCCCATTGACGATCTATAATGACCTCATGAAATGTGTGTACTCCTTTATTAATCTTAGATTTATTACGTATCCGAAAATATTCTATTTCGTGATTGCAAAATCAATAAAACGCTTCCAATCGTATATAAATTCAACGTGTAATTAAATCTGTATCAATTGCAACGTGTGGTACCCGTTGAAAATAAAAATACGTTCTCTCTGCCAAAGATAGAGTCTGTAATTAAATACATATATCAAACGTTTATTATTGGAACGTTTGAAATGTTACGAAACATTGACGTATTAATTTTCAATTTACAGCGTACGGGTAATATTTATCCGTTTTAGATATACAAGATTCACTTCTAGTTCGCGGAAAGGTCGGCTCCAATAAATGGCAAAATATTTACGAGCACGATAAACTTTTCCAATGCTTTCAGAGCAAACAGTGTAATCCCTTTGCCCCGCGTTCTCTTTGTATTAGCATTAGCGAAGTGCTCAAGGAAAGGAGGCGTTTCGATGGTGTTTCGACAAGTTTCCGTTGCCGTTACTTTCCAAGTTGCGGTGTACTCTCGTCCGATGCTCGCCTCGAAAAGGTTGCGAAAAAAAGCGTGGAGCGAACGAGGGAGGAGTAGAGGCCGGGTGCGATCGATGAAACGTTTCAATTATCGGGCACATCCATTAACGGTGCGCGCCCGGCGGTCGTTGTTTGCAGCCGGCGATCTATAAGTGCTACGCTGCTGTGGAAAAGTCTGCCGACGACGTACGTCCCTCTCCCGCGAGAAACGTTATTCGGTAGAGAAGTCGGGCTTCAAGAGGGAGGGAGGGCGAACGGTCGGCAAAGGGCGAAAACGTTTTCGCGGTTGCGCGACCACGGCGCGACGTGTAACGGTGTGTTTTCCAATGAAATTCTCCTACCGACGCAGCGTCGACCTTTTCTTTTGTTCGAATCGGCAACGGTAAACGCGCGAAATAATTTTCCGCGTCTGTCGAGTTCTTTTTCCCGTTCGCAACTTTTAATCCTGCCGACGAGATCACCCATAGTCGACGAGATGGGAATGATGTGTTCCAGACTGTGTTTATATTTTTCGATCGGTCCATCGATAACGTCGCTCGGACGATCATTAAAGGGACCGTCGAGCGCAGGTTATAACGTCGATGACATGGCTCGTCCAAAGCTCATTAACCTATCGCTGCGAGTAGTTACGTGCGTGTGTTAGTAAACATGGAAAATTTTGCTTCCCGTCCCCTATCCCTCTGTCTCACGATTCGATATTAATATCACGATATTATCTATCGCGTTATGCTTGTTGCTTTGAGCCGGCGTTGCTTGGTCGACCGATGCGGCATAGCGGATCTCTTTGTGCGATCCGGATTCACTCCAATAGATTATGCGTATTGCACGAACACGCAATTGTGCCAGCCGTTTAGCTTTTTGCAATTAGTTGATCTACGTGGAATTAATCAGGCATTCCCGGTGGAAGAAATTGCACGGGGTATTAACCCTGGTCTGCGCTCCCTTAATTGAAAGCTGATCGCTTATCCGATCAAGCCTCCTCTCGGGAATCGTCTACGACAACGATCGATCGTCCTTTAAGTCTGCCACGACTAGCCAATGCAATGGAACAGTCTCCGTTCGCTAATGACGTTCTGCTCTAAGCTAAGCAGTTGGCTCTTGTCGATTCGGTTACCGCAACATTCTCACGCGTGTAGAGTGCCAACTGACTCCGACTCGAATGTACATCCTTCTTGGCTGTCCGATTACGGTCCATCAGTGTCCGTTCCGACTCGATCGGAGTCTACTGATACCAGCGAATGAGCATCGCGCGTGGCGTATACCGTGTCCGACCAAGCCTGTCCTCGACTACTGTCAGTAGAAAACCGTTTCGTTGCACCAACGTTCACGTCCGCGGAGATCGACGCGACAGAATGATCGATCACTCGAACAACGAACGCCTGTTTAACCTTGTATCCCAGGTTCGCGTTCGTGTAATCGTTTGTCTGCTGGATATGAAAGATACAGGAGACTAAACACTCTAATAAATGGTGATAATATTTGGTTTATACAGATATATAATATTGCGTCATTAGATTATTAATATTAATTGAATTTGGAGACTTTTGTTTTATCAACTTAATATTTCCTCTTCTTGTTAGCTATGTTTATAGTCATTTGACGTTATATTGCACTATTTGAACTTCTGTATTGAATGTAAATAAACCTGCATTTACTCTATGTAAGAAAACATCTTAAGAATCTCACGTGCTAAAAACCTTAAGGAAACTACCGGTCTTTCTTTTCTTGCAGTTCGAAATGACGCAGTTTTTCTATTTATTTTATAGTGAATTTTATTTAAATATTCAGAATCTTAATTTTTCATTCGTGCAAAGTTTTTAAAATTTTCAGCACCTCAATATCGTCCCATCAATGAATCCGCTGGGAACTCGCTGTCAATATATCATTTTCGAGCTTCGAGATTAGTAATGATGGACGTAGCCAGTATTTTCGCCTAAGGCTACTTTGTTTTTCAATAAAATTATGAAACAGCTATTGCTAGAATTACGTCCTGAACATTTCATGCCACAAATAATGAAATTCAAGATGTTTTATTAGATTTTAATTTGTTACAGTAACGAACATAATTTGCAATATAACAGAAAAAAAATAAAATTACATTATGCTATAGAACATTTTTATTCTTGCTTTTCTAAGTAATATAATATTTTTTGTTACACATTGTAAAGACAACTTAAAACAACTTTGGCATATGCATGATTCAAATCCAAAATAGAACGGATAAAAAATTCAGACGAAACCGTATCGGTACATATCAGAATGATATAAATCAAATTGGTTCTAAACAAAATGTTTCTACTTGATGTTTATTGCGTTTGACAACGAATCAGTCAAATTCTAAGCGTAAAATTTTTCGTTTTTTTGATGAGTTTATCAATTAACGCCATCTCATGAATGTATATTCAGATATGCGCGAAAATCCCTCAAAAGTTTATTTGCAGAGTTGGTAGAAACTCACCATGGGCAATACCATGGGAACGACAGAGCTGATGAAAAAAGAAAGGGAAGAATCTTCTGTGGCCAGTTAAATGGCGCGCGTGGCTCGTTATGCGCCGCGTCCTAAGCATATTACCAGCTTTTCCGGTAATTAAGTTAGCCGTCGTTGGGTCGGGGCATTAATTTCCGCGCGAGTTAATGCCGCTACCATCGCTGCATGTTCTCCCTTTGGTCACTGTGCATGGTAGTGGTGCGAGCATCGAAAGGAGAGACGCGAGAACCGTGACTGTCGGGCTTGATCTTCTCCGCGCGAGCGCGGAAATTGTTTTCGGTTGAAAAATCATCGGATTTCGTTGGGAACAACGATCGTGATGTAATTCTCACTCTCTCAATTAAATGCAGTAAACGCGATGTTTAATTGTTAAGTAAGATTTACTCGAATGTATATTATAATTCGGTATTACATGTATAAAGTTCTTACAAATATTTATATTTTTATCTACTGATTGCATTAGATCCTTCATCATATTCTTACTACGTTTACTACGTTTTACAACACGGTGAGTTGAAGCTTTTCGAAATGAAGAAATGATTCGAAATAAAATGAAAAAATGTCCTCTTAATAATCGGACGATTTTTACAAATTATATTTTCATTCATTTGAATGAAATTCTCTTATAAATCGGAACAGTGCTCGAAGCGAAGGATATTTTATAGCGAAAGCCTGGGAATAGTGAAATTCCATGAAAAATCTCGGGCAAAAGGTCGGGCTGAAACAACACGCTGGGATATGAAAGAATGACGGAACGATAACAGAAAGGACCGTTCGTTATTTAACGTACAAAAAAGGAGTCGAACGAATATTTTTTTTTTAGGTAGCTGAGGGAGAGGGAGAGAGAGAGAGAGAGAGAGAGAGAGAGAGAGAGAGAGAGAGAGAGGAAGAGAGAAAGAGACGGTTAGTCGATCTCAGTGTGAACGGGGCCGAATCTTTTGCGCGGACCGCGTATTACGAGCGAACCGGAAAACTAGTTACTTGGCGGACGTTTCCTGCCCGTTATTAATTGGAAAAAAGTCGGCGCCGACGCCGTGCCACACCACCTCCTCCCCCCTCCCCCGAGAACAGCTGCGAGCGGTTCGAGTCTGGAAACGCGAGCTCATTAAAGCGATAAAATTAATTTAAACCACCCCTCTACGTCCGCCTCTCGTTCTACAATCTAATTATTTTTATCGGTTCAGCGAGGCATATTACGTTCGACACGCGTGCATCCCCTTCGAAGGGCTCGCGAGAATTTTCGAATCCTCTTCGCGAACTGTAAACATTTTAGCGTAAGATCGTTGCCATGATCACTAAGAATAAGTCATAGATATGATATCCGCGTTTGTTTTAATTGAATTGAAACCTTTTAATACGAAAGAACTAACAATATCACTTTGCGTATTCAGAGTTCATTAATGGAAAACGTTTTATCAATTCGCTTGGGTAATCCACTTATATAATACGATCAAATTGAAAGCTAAATGTAAACTTAAATCAAACGTGAACGTACATATAAAAGATAATTGATATTTTTCTGGACAAACGTGAATATCTCTGGCACCGTAAGAAGTTTCTTTGATTCTGACTGAAATACAGTTATACTACTGACCAGTAGGTTTTTAATCCTCTCGGCCTGCCGCGGGCTGTTTTTCAAGAAAGCCAACCGAGAATTCTTCGACTCGGGGAGAGAATTAAATGTTTCCCATTTAAGCGCGAAACTTGGTTCTGCCGTAGATATACGCCCGCAGCGTTTCTCGTTCGCAAGGGAATTTCGCGATATTGCCTATCTCGCTTCCCTGCGAAATAACCGGTTATAAATAGAATAAATTCCGTGAAATGTATAACCAATATGAACGAGAGAAAGAGAGAGAGAGAGAGAAAGAGGAGCAAAGTGAAAGCTTGTTTATCCGAGCTAATCACGTGACGGACAAACGAATTTTCCAGATAATGCAATAAATTTTTTCGCAGGCAGGTTTTCGAAATATTTTTCAAATTTTATCTTGAATTGAGTAAAAAGAATGTATCACTCGATCGAATTCACTGACCTTATACATTTACTGTTCTTTTCCATCGTGAATTTCCATGAACACATTTGTACATTAAACTTTTATAAACAAGAATTTTATGTCAAGAGAATTATTTCAAACATCAGTTACGATCCAGAATAAGTTTGATATTTCTCTTCTTCACACATCGTGAGATTTCAAACAGGTTATTGCATACGAAATGTTTGTTCAAAGCGTAGTAATATGTAATGTTATAAGGCTTTGGACATGAAATTAAAATGATTTCTGTTCTACACAGAATATTGTCACATCAATCTAGTATTTGCACAATCTTTCTCTAAATATCGAAATGGCGTTTTTTGTTGAAATATAAATTAATCACATAAAAAGTATACAAAAACATTAGTCGAACGTTCTTAATTGCGAGATTATAATACTTTTATTTTAATGCTATTCACTGGTAATGAACAAATGATAAGGATAATACATGATACGAATATTTTGGTGATACAAGTTGAAATTTTTAAAGAGAAACGTTTTATATTTATACGTATGTTTGCCTATTTAAGTCGGTTCATCATCCTCGAAAATCCGGAAGAATGCCATCGCTCGGGATTTTCCTTCTCTCGCCCCAGGCATTAGTCATTGACTGCGTTCAATATCCTTCTTTCACTGTGAAGGCAGTACCTTTCGACACGGCAACTAATTGCTTTAAGGTTCGAGACACGACTGCACCGATCGGCTACGGCTTATTTCATTACCTTCAACCCCCTGTCGACCCCATCGCCCGCTTCCTCCATTTTCTACTTTTCCGTTCCTTGTCTTTTAATCCTGCTTACTCGATGGCGTAATCCCGCGAGTGAGCGAGGAAAGAAAGAAACAAGGAAGGGTGTTTCTACCATGACGATGGACGATCGGCGACACGAGCTACAGATTACTAACAACGAGCGACTGCGCCGGCTAATTCCCATCCCGATAGTTATTAACTAGGCTGCGCCGTTCGACGCGACCTAATTGCCTCCGTAATAATGAGAGATTACATCCGCGGCAGTTGCGACTTATGAGCAAGAATACTCGGAGAGATTTGTTTGGCAATTAAAAGAACGAAGTGATTTATGCCGTTGAGATGTCGTCACCCTCTTATCTACGTTGACACTACTACGAATGATCTTTTGATAATTGCGTATTTCATTCCACACGGAGATTTAAAATATCTATACAAAATCGATTTTTGAAAAATTGTTACGATGTAGAATGTTCGGTTAAATGAGGTCGTGACTGGACCAACCGAAAGAAAGATATTGTTATCCAAGTTGAAATGTAAGAGATGATACCTGGCCACGTACATCATATTCAATCTCGACGAAGACGGAATACATAACAACTCATCAGTTCTTGCCGGTGAAAACGTGAAAGGACACGGTTGAGCCACGGAATGATGCGGTGCAATGCAAACAACTCATGATTTCCCAACCACAGCTCTCGCGAGAACAACCCTCCAGTTTTACATTCTCAAAAACAGAGCTTCTTGTATAATAATTTTGTTTCCCTTGTATCAAATTTTCGAAACTCAATCATTATGTATGAAACGAATTTCAAGTTCTCACAAAGCTATTATGTTCTTACATGGTTTGGCCCTAATATATAAGGGAATGAAAGCTATAATGGTCTAACAATAAGACACTTTTCGACCAGTTGTGACTTGCATTGCTTTCTTGAACTATGAATGCTAATATGTTTAAAGAACGTGTGAATTAGAGTCCTAACTCATCTCACTTGCAAACTGGTAGCAGCGAAATGTAGGCATCTTAACAGAACAGCCGTACTTAATAATATTTATAATAATTATTATATATATTAATAGTCATTATAACATGTTATAGAAATATTTTATATAACAAAATTTGAAATAATTTTATAATATAACAATGTTTTGTTACATAGTGTAACTTAATTTTAATTGTTATTTCATTTTTGTTATTTCGCAATAACTAATTTATATAAAACAAAACAGAATAATAAAATATAGGTGTTCCAGAGAAAACAAGTAGAAATATATATTTGCTGCGTTGTATCATTAAACATCAATATGTAATGTCTAAAGAATAATATTTGCATGTTCAGAATTTTTAAACCTAAAATCGGAAACCCGTCAAATTGACGGGACCAGTAAATTTAGTGTTAAGCTTTAGATACAAATTTTTTTACATGATATTTCATCTATTCTTACATACTACATTTATAGTTTATATTTTCTGTGAGCTCAATTTTGTTGTAAACCCAGTTTGATATAAACGAATCATAATATTTCAGTTCTAAAAAGGTTGAAGACACTTCTTATTACTCTGACGTAGCTAAATCATAAACCTTCCAAAAAGCAGAAGGAAAATGCAACCGGTCGAAAATAGGTTAAAAACGGCGCGGTGGAGCGAAGCTAACCGAGAATATTACCCGATAAAACGTCTGGTCGATTAGGCCGCACTAAATTCGCAATAAACGTGGCTGTGCACAAGCAATCGCCCCTCACCGATTTCTCACTCCGCCCGGAAAATCGAGCTACCCGCGTCTCCGGCACCCGGCTAATTTATTTCGTACTAATTTATTTCCGGAACCAGGCGAACTGTAAACATAATATAGTGTACGAGGGACAATTTTGCGGAGGGAATAAACAAGCATTTTCTTTTTAATGGAAGGAAGTTAAGTTAGACGTACGAAATGAGGCATTTAATTCTGTTGTATTACTTGAAAACTGTTTGATACATAAAAGTAATGTATGCAGTAATGATCAGTTTTGTTTTACTTTTTCGGTAATAAAGATCACATTGACATTCTACAATTATTCATTGCTTGAGTAAGGAGCCATTCACTTTTTAGCTTTTTTTGCGAAGAATTCTGAAAAATCATTATGAACTTGTATCAATTGCAATTGATTGTCACTTTGTTTTTATGAAAGAAACAACTTCCATCAGAACAATTGTGTACGTCAGTGGCAAAGTTCGTCTCATCCCACTGAATCAAATTTCGACAAATATTGAAGTTATGAAACATGGAATTATTTAGCGAAGTTAAGCTGATCTTAAAATCAGACTACTCGTTCTTATTTTTGCACGTAGAATTTGTAGCTTCATTCCATAAAATAACATTATCGTGACATTTTATCTATTCGTATATATTCTACACGATATGCAGCCGTAATCTCTGATTATCGGATTTGCCGTACCTGCTACACCACACCGGTGTCACGGCTAGAAGCGTCTCTCCAAGCAAAGAGAAAAATTGATCGCCCCAGTTACCCTAATGTCGAATATTTCCGTGTCTTTAAACGAGACCCGCAAAATTGCTTCGTCCGGGGTAAAACTCAGCCATCCCTTCACGCATCAATTCCGCTTTGCCCTTAAACCTCAGACAGTCACCAGGGTATTTCCACAAACTTTTTTCCCCATCGTTCGTTAAAAACGTGAAGCTTGCTCTCGCGCGTCCAGGAATCAGTTCGCCCGATTAAGCGATCCCGGCATGAACGCGAGAATTCCCGGCTCGCGTAACCAGGAATTCACATTGACGACTTGCAGTCTTCGTCGATTATCGATTCAACGCTTTTTATCACTCTCCGTTCTAATGAACCAAATTGTATCTCGAAAATTGAGCGAGCTTATATTCAGATGAAACAAAATTACATGATCAAATTGTGGCAAACGAAATTTGATTTCCACGTGGTTAATGAATAAGTTCTGGCTGAATTAAGCTAATAATATAAGCTGAAGCTTCTTGTTCTTAAAATAAAGGAGCACAAGTCGACGCAAAAATAAAAAACAGAGTAATTTTTTGTTTCTCTCGAATAAACGAATCGTTTTTCCTTTGTTTTTTGTCGCAACTACGAATGTATACGTGTGGTCGATCATCAGATACGTTATAGTACTGTCAAAATAACGCCTGCCTCGGACGTGCTAAACGTGTTCGCATTAAAATCCGTGACGGTCGTTTTCAGTGAAAATATCAAACCGTCCGCGATACAATGCAAAACAAAAGAACCATGAGCGGAACGCGAAAGGTCGTGGAGGGTGGATTTTCCCCCGGAAAAATGTTCGATGCGCCAACTGTATTCAAATGGAAACGAGTATCGCAACTGCGTGGAATCGGTCACAATTTTTTCTTCTAAAGAGAAAAAACGGACACGGATATCCCTTCCTGATTCGATTTACAACGCTCCGTGTCGAAGTTTCTGGCAAAATTTTGGCGGTTAGAGCATTCGGGGGTGGCAGCATCCCATCTCCGCCCTGTGGCCCAGATATTACCGATGCCGAACGCGCGAATCGTGCCACGATTTACGAGTTACATCGACGCGTGACGCAATTAAGCGACACGATTTTTCATCGCCATAAATTTCTCCCGCTGCCTGCGATCGAACTTCGACCAGTTTCACGTCGTCCATTGACGCGAGGCAAGCGGGATGTTAATTTGGCATTCAACGAAGTAAATGTTTCGTCCGTTAATAAAAAAGTAACATGCGCAGACTAAAAATAATCCACACGTTAAATTAAATATTGATACTATAGTAATCAGATTTTTTAAATAAATTTCTTTTTGCTAAATTTTAACTTTATTCTTAAAACAGTTTTGGATCAAATCGTAATCGTAATTATAATCTGTAGATTTCTTATTTAATTAGTGTATATATATTTAGGTATACATATGTATACTATTATAACAAATACGTATTATGATTACAGTTATACATTAACATTAGAATTCTACCTAGTATACCTAGACTCCAGATTCCAGAGTGAAGCTGGATGTTGAATGTATTACGTGGAAGGTAATAGAGAGCAGACACGAAAACGGTCGAGTCTCGTGGTGATTTCCCGAAAGAGGAAACGAATACCCATGATTAACAGGGGGTCAAAGGAAGAGGAGGAGGAGTGGACAGATGGGAACGGATTTTCAACCGTATACATAGAAACCAGGCATCGCGTCGGGTTCTAAGCTAAGCGGTCCCACCGCTGTTGTTCTTGCTCTGTTTCCCTCTGTTTCTATCCGTGTTCCGGGTGACGCGCGACGGACGCCGTGCCGGAAATAGCGGAGGACGAGAGGTTTGGTGGGTGGCGGTTGTTCGCCAGATGCCAGGATTCGTAGGACGAGGAGAAGCTGCGTCCCACGGGGTATGAGGCAGCTTAATTGGCCGGTAATTGCCACTGTCTGCGCGCGCGTCGACAATAGGACGCGAAGATTGGAACTTTACCAAATGACACAGACGCGACCGGAATACGTTAACAATAATTCCGGTAATAGGTCGATCTCGTGAAGACCAACGCTGTTGTTCCGCGACACCTCGCGCTCGATTCTTCCCGCTCTTTCAATGGAGACTGTTCGCACGCTTAAATGAACCAGAAACGAGGTGACCTCAAGCTATAGAAAAAGAGATACAAAGGAATTCGCTTTGACAATTTCAGGATATAAACCAATTTTCTTTTATATCGGGCATTACTTCGCGAATAGATTCAGCACGCTAAAATAAGGAAAAAGATTCATATTTTATTTATTTATAATGATAGTGTTCAATGAAATAAAATCAGATATATTAATTCCGAGTAAATAGAGATATAAAAGCTTGCAACATTAATGTAATCTGTCGTATATGGGACAAGTGTCGGAGAGAAAGAGAAAGAAAACCATTTGTACGCGTCTTATTTAATTTTAAAGAACTTTAAAAGAAGGATAAGAAAGGAAAACGATTGTAGTCCTGTATTTTCAGTAAGACTACATTTAACTAATTAAATTGTAAGCTTTGCAGTTTCATGTTTCTGACAAAAATTATTTCTGTTACGAAGTCTTCGATTACTCAGTTTGTTAACTTCGAAACAAATCAGGACGTATCTCGCAACTGATTTAAGTGGTTGTCACTGTTGACCGTTAATTAGACATCGACGTTGAATAAGTATGATAATTATCCGTCGTGGAGAATTATGCAGGAGGTGGGAATAAATCATAGCTATTTGCATGCGCGTTCGCTGGCTACCTGAACGGACGTATCTGATCTTGAGCGAGTCGGACACGCGTCAGTTTACGCCGGCGGATTTACGGTAACCCGAGATCGAGTATCAGCACTCCTCCGTTCTGTTAATTACGCGCCGATCGATCTGTGTGGTAAAAACCATCGTGCGATGGATAGGGTTCGATTTACCAGAGGAAGAAGGCAAATCGTGAACGGGCAACTTCTATTGCTCACGATCAGAAACCTTTTTAAACGATCCATCGCTCTAAAGTATTTACGAGTTTCTTCCGGAACTAATTCACAGGGAAACGTGCCGTTTGACCAATCTGTTTCGTTGATTAAAACCAATTTCTTGGCATTCTTAAGAGATGGTTGATCCTTGCTGTTATAAGTCTTGCTCTACTTATAAGAACACATTGTAAGCAGTACAATTATATCAGATATTGTAAAAGTATCACTACTTAGAATTTATGACATCCCAGTAAGTAAAAAACTCTTGAAGACAATGTGCATTGTATATCGCACCCTTTAAAAAAAATGGCTATTTGGAACTGATGAATACCGTCCGCGAAAGTTGCCCGAAGCATGAATTCGTGGAGGGTTCAGACCGCGAACCTTTCGTAAAGAATCCATTAAAAAATCCATGGTTTCCGTCGGGACATGGGGGTTCGCATTGCCGCTGGCCGTGGCGTCCATACGCGGCAATCGATATCCCGTAACGGATTGTCTTTGTCCAAGAGGTGACAAATCGAGATCAAAGCTAAAAGAAATTCTTGCTTCTCTCACTACCATAGAGATCCATTATCTTCGTAAAATCCTCGACGAAATTACCGAATTACCAGGGTGTCTGACGACGTTACCTTTCTGGGTTAGACGCGAAAAAAGAGGGTTGGAAAATGGGGTAGAATTTTAGCTGGGCGAGAGCTCGAGACGGCGGAGTTTAGGATGTTCCATGTCGCGTCGTAAAAAGCATTCAATTTGGCCGACATTAGGAGAGGGACAATTTAGTCGGCTACGTCTCGAGGGTTAATGTGAAATAAATGAAAGACAGCGAGAGCACGTCTCCGCGGATGCTCGAGCGGAACGAAATTAGAGAAAGAGCTGATGCACTCCAGACGCGTTCCCGGCGATATTATTCGATGTTTCTCCTCGGAACCTCCGTCGAACGACGCGACGAGACGTCGCCATCGTCCCGCGTATTTCACCAGACGCGCTTCCTGAATAAATTACACGTCGAGTACACGTTAAAATACAATTAGCAAAAATTGCACGTTAACCAAGTGGTATTTGATGTTCCTGCCTTGTTACGAAGTGAAATAAGAATTCTTCTTTTATTAGTTAATCTTCAGTGATTTAGTACACTTACGAATGGGAGTAATCTAGAACTTTGCGCGTTGGCTAGAACTCGCGATGGATGAAATATATCTTGGCTAGTAGGTGCAACAGAAGCGGCAGTGATTTATCCGAGTTTCCTGTGCACGTGTAATGACGGTATGAAGACAAAGTTTGCGGATCTGGCTCGCATCGTTTTCAAGCGATGAAAATACTTTCGCTTTACCACACTATCCGTTTCTGTTCTCGTCTCATCAATTTTATCGAATCGGAACTTTCTCTTATTGAAGATCGTAAAATACCGCGAAAAGAATACGATCCATTCAACAGGTAAGAGAACACAATGAACAACATAATCATCATTCAATCAAGTATTAATTATCTCATCTTCTCTTTCCTTTGGTAGAATAATAACAAAGAAAATATGTATGGTTCATTTTATTTGAATAATATAATTGATTCAATGAAACTAAAAAATTAATAATGGCAATCTAAATTGCCACTTTGCTGGACAATTTGCTTGGACAATGGAATCAGAGGATACCGTTCGGTTGAACAATGCGATCAAATCGATCGATCTACTTTCTTTTACTTTCATATTTATTAAATACTGTTCTAACTTCACTACCTACTTTCTGATACTTTGGCTGCGAACCATATGCGGTACGTATCAATGTATTCCAATCTCCCGCGGCAGGTAATGGGGAGTCAGGTTTGTCTCCTCGGACTCCTTCCTTTCACGGAAGAAAGACGAGCATTGGGGGAAATCCAGACCCTCCGTTCTCTAAACGAGGGTTAATGAGCCACCGGGCGAGACCTTCGTTCCACCGCGATATTTTATCGTTTATTTTGCGCTCGTTACACCGGGTACACCCTCTGGAAGAATTTGGCCTGCTGGCTGCAGCAAAATCGCCTCTCCGACACCAACGTTGGGGTATTACCTAGCTAGATGAAGAACAGGTGCTAGTAACCTTGATGATATATTTTTTCTTAATAAGAGCTAGTTCCTTCTAATTTATTCGCATGACCTCGAATAAAGAGTAGAAATAGATAAGATAATACAATACATGTAATATTTAGGTGTGAACGATGAAATATGCGTTATCCCATGGAAATTGTATTCGTCTTCGTAAATGTCCTGGCGTGCATTTAATTTTAATAATTGTTTATAAGAAGTGCATTACGCATATTTATTTAGTGGACTGCAGATTTTTGTGTTTGTGTTATGATAAATAATGTATGAAAATACGTTTAAAAATTAATGTACAAGTTATTTTTGCTGCTGTTTCAAATTTCTTTTCTAATGCATTAAGAGACAACTAAAGCTAAAGCTTATGCTATTTACTTTTTACAAATTGTTAGGCCATTTATTTTCATATTGGCATATACAAATATTATTGTACTAATTTTTAGATAGAATTTGTCATTTTTTTGTATACACTATACGTTTGGATCAAGTCAAGGAAACATACGTGACTTAAGAATATTTAATATCTGCGCTAGGGCGAATATTAGGACAAGCTCAGTTATATTGATTATGGAACGAATTAATAAGCAGATGGGATTTCTCTCGGAGGACTTCGAGAATTTCTAAAGTTGGCGAAAAACGTGGATCTCGTTTTTCATATCGCAAATGTAGCTCCGGCGCCGGTTCGAGTCCCGCGGCGGGTTCCTTCAGGAAGTTTCGGCCCGAGTTGTTTCAGTTCCGGTGAAAACTTTCCCGTTCTCGGATTCCACGGTCTTTGCCTTCGGTCTTGAAGCTACGCTACCTAATATCCCTGAAAGATTGCCGCGCGAAGCTACCCGGCGCGTCGCATCGCATCGCAGAGAGTGACTTTTCCCGCGCGCGATTCAACCCTCCCACGCGGCCCGGTCCATTAACTCGAATGAGCGCGCGCCACCGAAAGTCTTCATCCTCGATCGCATACCCGAAATTCCGTTCGACGAATTCCGCGCGAGCACCGATCGATGAACCGTGGGTGCGTTCCCACCACCTCACCCTTCCGCTTCCTGCTCACCCCTTTTTACGATTTATCGTTACCATTACTGTGAGATATGCGACCGTAGTTGCGGCGTATCGCGGCCAAAGGAAGAATCGAATTAACTCGCATCGTTTTTGAACGCACAATTTACGTAATCGCTTTGATCTTGATTTTGCGATTAACATTGAACAGTTTGGCTGCTGATAACAAAGCCATAAATTGTACGCTTTCACTCTGCGTTATTGGACATTGTGATAGTGTTTCAACAGATTGTACGAGTGTTAAATGGTTAATCGTTTTTAATTTTTACAAATCATTTGCTGTTGTTTTTTGCACTCAATGTGGTGAGTTGTTTTGAATTGCTTTCATAGAATTCATCCGCTACACAGGTTTTCCATGATGAATATGTCGCGATTTTCTTTCTTCTTTATTCTGTCATTCGCGATGTACATACTTGTTTGACGAATGCTCGGGTGAATACACACTCTAATTCGCATGTCGCGTGACGCGATTGTGTTCCGTGGAACAAAATTCCGCGGCTGTATCGCATCGGGTGGAACAAGCGGTGGTGTTGGAAAAAAGAGAGAGAAAAAACCTGTCGTCATTTGCGCAAAATCCTTTCGACGCTCGCCGCGTCACGCTGTGCTCCGCGCCGCGCCCCGTGGCCTGAGCCAGAGTTTTCATCAAACCGCGACGCAACGGAATACGCACAATAAAATCAGGAAAAAAGCCAATCACGTTTTCGACCTAGTTTTTCCATCGTATCGGTCGAGCATGAACCCACGGAAAATGAGAGAGAGGAAGAGGCTTGCGGTGACGTCGGTGGAAAAAAGGCTTCAATTGGCGTTGCTCTCGCGATTTTCGGCCGGATATATCGCTCGCTTGCCTCTCGATGAGAGCGTTTTTATCGCTTAATATTTTCGGCCCTCTTTTTTTTCCATTCCAATCTCTGATTCGCGCATTTAAGCGCAATACCAACGTCACGAAATTCTAAATTAAAGTATTGAATAGCGCCAGTATCTCGAGTATCTACTACCACTTATTTATTCAGGTGAGTATTGCAAATGAATAAATTTTTATTTCTTTCACTTCTGTCAAGTACATCGTACTAGCGTTTAAATATTATACAATAGACGAATTGAAAGGCATACAATTAATTTTAAACCTGCTGTATAACTGTGGTGAAGAAAGATAATTGAAGTTATGTCCAAAATCATAAAATTGTTTTAGGACTATGCACAACGTTAAATTTAACGACTTTCAATTGAAGCGGAACAATTTATTAATTAAAGACCATATTCTCCATGTCTGGCTTTAATGACTTTTAAGCGCTTACTAATTCCCGTCGCGCGTCGTTGAATGTCGATCATAAAGGCGAATATTTTCGTACTGGAACAGCTTAGCACTAGGAAGACAGCGAGGTGAAACGGAACGAAATTGTTGCCGGTGGAGGTCGATTCGCATGTAATTAACAAGCTCAGGCATTAAGCTCTACTTCGAGTGACGAGTCACGTAATTCAGAGCTTAATACGCGGCCTATCTGTACGTGTATATGTAGGTACGTCGAGACGTGCCATCGAGCACCCACCATTGCCGTCAGAGTAACCGATTTAAGGATCCGACATCGTACAAATAGAGTTTGATCCTTTCGGTGTGCATGTGCAAGCGACTAGCTATTTTATAAGATGTATCGTCGGAAATCTGGACAGGGTAGATCCACTTCAGTTATTATACCATCTTTAAGAAATTTCGAAAAATTTTACCTATCTATCAGATCTTCTAAGTATTTAATTCTTCTTTTTATGATTATGTTACTATTTACGAGGACAGATACCGATAACAGAGCGATAAGGTAATATAATATGTCGATGTTAC
>NW_017178472.1:937993-975000 GCF_001652005.2 Ceratina calcarata
AGATAATTCTCATATATCTAAATCACCTGGTTATTATAAGATAATGGGATGAATCATAGTGAGAAAACAACCGATAAGGTCAGGTTCCTAAACGTTGTAGAATCAAAACGATTAAACTCTCTCCTGCGGCGTAGTACGCCGTTAAAACCAGATTGTAACAGCCACGTAGACGTAGCTCGCTTTTGCATTTACCTTTCGCGTTTCCACAAACGGCAGGCGTTCACTACGTTTCCTAAACATTTACGAGGCAAATGGGATAGAAAGCTCGATGCGGCGCGGCGTTTCACAATCACAGGCATCCGATCGTAGAAAGAGAATCGCAAGCGGAAGCGGAACCGATAATAAAATCGGAAGGGGTAAAGCGGCTTATTGGCTGTACTCGTTCCGCTCCATTTCGATGTTGCTTCGCGAAGAGCAAAGCGCGTATACCTGAAGGGTAGAATTGTTCAAGGGCCCTTCGGAAGCGTATTTTCTGTGAACCACGAACGATGAGTTTCAGCGCGTCCCGGGGGAAATATTAGATTGTTAAAAAAAAAATTGCGATCTTTGATACAATTACTCTACTTTAAAATCGCAGGTATTTTTACACTAATCTAATATTAACGTTCACTTTTTTCTCATTCCTCGTTCCGTTTTTAAAAAAAAAATCGTCGCTTCGTAAATACATTAATTCGTTAGCCGACCGGCTCGCTGGGAGATTGATGAAATTAGGTAGACATACATGTGTATGTACACATGCGTAACGGATATGAAATAACACGGCGCGGTGTTTGTTCGCGTGGGAATATATCGGGGTCGAGCGGATTTATTCGGGGAAGCGGCACATAGAGGTTTCGCATCTCTCGACACTTCTTGCGAGATTGCAGCCGGATAAGCGGCCACTTTTCTCGCATGAATGAAGCCGAGAAACTGTGACTCGATTTAATTGAATACAATTTTTTAAAGTTTGATGCTCTGTAACTAAAGTGGGAATGAAGGTTTGATAGGAAGAATATTACATTGGA
Organism: Ceratina calcarata; assembly: GCF_001652005.2. Classification (NCBI taxonomy): domain Eukaryota; kingdom Metazoa; phylum Arthropoda; class Insecta; order Hymenoptera; family Apidae; genus Ceratina; species Ceratina calcarata. The sequence continues at coordinate 938,998 of NW_017178472.1, forward strand.
ATTAGACAAATACAATAAATGTCCCAATTTTTGTTCACGCCACAATTTTTACTTACTAGAATATTTTTCTATAATTTTGTATGCTATCTTGAAATCAAAATATATAACTTCTATCTGAGATCCAGAATACACGTCTTCAATTCTTCTTAACAAAGTTATTGACGAAAAAAGTGAACCAACGACATTCAGTACCGTGCACTGACGCAAAAAATATCGGCATACGTTTATTGTTAAATTTTCTTACCTCGTAATAGTCTTATAAAACCTTTGATACGTGGAGCAAACTTTTAAAAATGTTTATAGAATTCCTTGAAGATATGATTGATTAGAACATAATGTTGCAGCCTATAGTGAAACGAAATGATACTGAAAGAAATTGTATTTACTGAACAGTGGCAAAGACAAAATTCTTGGACGAAGCGTTTTCCACGGCTGCCGACTGCACAAATGTACACTATATCGCGGCGAAGCTTCAAACGGACATAGTGGGTGGGAACCCAGTATTGCACTTTGTGGCAAAGACTGTCGATAAGTCACGCTGGCTTCTTTGATGTTTCCATTCGCGAGCTTACTCTCTTTTCTACTGATTGGATCTTCCATTTTGAATAATTTTTTTCTCCTTTCTCGTTCTTCATGGGAAACCAATACAGTTTCCTCTTTTCTTTCTCCGCACGACAACTACTGCAACCTTTATTATCTGCGACGGAGCGACAAAAGGGTGTACTCGTATTACCGCAATTAATTCTCCTGCAATATCGAGAGGGCTTCCTCGCATTATGGAAATAAATGCCGGAGAATAATTTATAAAATCGCGGTTTACCACGAGAGACCATCTTTGACGTTGCATTTTTTAATACATTTCGTTTTTTTGTCGATAATCCTGTCGTTCGTAATGATCATCCATTTGTCCTCGTCCATTTTTAAATTCATGCTCCTTTACATTCTAATTATCTTTACTTTTATATATATGTATAAATTGTCTTTTTATTTTTCTATGTAAATACTCAGATTTTTAAACTGTCATTCGCGTGAATACGCAGTCGCTAACTTTTCAATGTCACCTCATTGTATTCCTGACACATGACTTTTCCCCCTGGCCGTTCATTGTCAGAAAAAACGTCATCGTACACGGCGATGAAAACGCGTGTAGTCACCTCCCTCGATCTTCCGCGGTTTATTGTTTTTCCACCTATGACTCGCGGCTGTATCACGGTTTTAGTTTCATTGTAAGCAAGACACTGCTTCAGAAAAATAATCTTGTTATCATTACGCGTTTATATTATTCTTTACTATTAGTAACATAAAATAAATTAACACTCGTTTCACTTTTATATTGCCCATAAGATTCTGGATGTTGCCTTTGTACATTTTTTGAAAATTCTGTTTCAAAATCATCGCGTCAGTTGAAGACTATTTGATTCTTCGTTTCATAACGTATACATATCCCGTCGCGTGTCAGCCTCATCGAACGTTCGTCACGCTCACAACACGGTGAACAATAGTTTCTCGCTCCCGGAATCGAATCGCGCGAACGGATAAGCAAATAAACGAAGAAATTGACCCAGTTTTTGGATTCGTCCCGCGTGTACCGAACGGCGTACACCTACTACCAAAACTCGTCAAATTGTCACGTCGCTCAATCATGTAATATTTTCCCTGGTGTGTGTCGCAAACATACCCCTCGGGATCGGTTCATATTTTTTGCCTTGTTGTTACCTTGTATTGTTCCATTGTTTATCTCGAGCTTCTGAACGGATTGCGCGCCACTGGCGTCGCACTGGATTTTCTCGGTTGCAATATTTAAAATTTTGTAATATTTACCCGGTCGAACCACAGTCCCATTTATTTACCACCGTTTATTCCGATGCTTGTCGGTTGCATGTTTATATCGGTTTTTCATTCGTCACCCTCGATCGGATCAACCGGATATCGCCTAATTTACAATTCGAGAATATAAACGAGCTGAGTCAATAAATGACTTTCAATTTATTGATTTCAATAGAACAAGCTTAATACGAATCCTATATTGAATACAAAGTTATTTGATATACTCTTTATGCATTAAAGCATATTCCTCGAAAATGTTTATTTCACGATTCACGATCTCTTTTCTCATTATACACTTTCGATGAACACTGAAATATTTGTTTAATTAATAAAATAATGAAATCTGTCTATTGTACGTGGAACGTAGCTATAATTACAAAAAATGTTATTATCCTCTGTGTGATGGAAGATACATTTTGCATATGATTATTAACAGCATATCTCATTTGGCCTTTCTCTGCACATACACAGACCAAATTCCGCATTTCCCCGATGCAATATTTATCGCGACGTGCCTGTCATCAAATAATTGCGAGCGCGACATGCGTCGGACGCCTTTGTGAAAACTGTGGCCCATTGTTTTCCGTGCCATGTAGTATATTCCACTCGATGCGCGTCCCTAGGACGGGCATTAGCGATTAAAAATCGCGGAGGGAGAGAGAAGGTGGAAATTTGTCGATCCGGGAAATCGTGATCGCAAAACGCGGTGGTCCGGATCGTTGACGATCTACTTAACACTGCGGATCGCTCACATCGATCACGGCACAGCGTGAGAGAAGCCTTCATTTCGGGTTTTCGTCGAATTAACTTGGGGTATTTGTTTGCGTTGCGCTCCATACGCTATTTGAATAACACTCGCGTTATGGGAGTTAGAGGTTTCAAGCGGAGCGTACGTTTTGTGCCAATTGGTACATCAACGGTGTAAATTCGACCGTTATCGGAGGGAAGCCGGTGAGCTTCGCCTGGCCCGCGAAAGAAGATTATGTGTGTTTGCGCTCTGTCGACGAGAACATCGAAGATGTAAAGTTTCATGGAAATTAATCAATGAACGGAATGTCCGGTATTATTACTGTACCATCTAACGTGTTAATACCTAACTATATGTATATTAGCTAACTTCTTTCCGAATATATTATTTTGGTGCAAATGAATCGTTTTTTGTTTGACTTCCTTTTCTACTTTTTCCTCCGACCACTATTAATAAAGTCATTAATGAAAAAATTGGATATAATAGCGTGTCGCGAACAACTGTCAGGCAGTGCAACGCATTGGCGATTTTGCCAAACACAGTCAGTAATGTCAAACATGGTTGCGTATTTAATTTTAGCTCGGTGAATGTCAGTTTCATTAAATGAATTATAATTTCACATTATTGTTGTGAATATTATTCAGTTATATTATAGAACTGTATTTAATAGAATCGTCAAATGATAGACTTTATTAGTGCTTCTTGTTATCGACAATGAACGTTTGCATTTACAATCCTTAATACATTTACGATTATGAAATGAATTAATGTGTAAAAATAACTGGCAATTTATTTGAATCAATTAAATACGTCTTTGTATTTAGAGAAAACATTTTATATGCATTAACTTTATGGTTGCGAACTGAACTCCAATGCTTGTTTTTTATTTTTATTAAGTTACATTTGTGGGACAATCATAAAAAAATATATGACGTAAAAGCATACGATTTTGTAATTTAATAATTACTTACTCCTGCCTGAAACAGTTAATATCAACACACAACTGGCTCCGGGGGTTTTTTTTTCATGTCATTGTACTTTTATTGTGATCAATACATATTATATTGTAGGAATATATGAATGCGTAAAAGATGTGAAAATATTCATGCTCCACTTCATATTACAAAAAAAATGACCATCTGGATATATATAAAAAAAAAGAACATAAACTTATGACGGAAATCCATGTTAATAGAGAATTAATAACGGCAAATCGTAGAGACAAGTGGTTAATTAACAGGAAACAGGGTATGATTGATTGAAATTTCTTTCACATGATGAGCAAAAAATCGGGATGTTTTGGAGAGTTGGTAGCCAGTTTCCCCTGTGATGAAAAATTAGTCTGACGTCGACCGATTTTACCCGGAAACCTCTCAGTTCCGAATGCGCCGAGTTCGAGCCACCGCGCCGATTCGTTTGTCAGATCGTTAGTAACACTCTTTGTTTCTTTTTGCTCGTGCTACGTATCAGATCCAGTCGCCGCGTCGCCGCGCCGTCAGAAGACAACCGGAACGTTAATCCGAATTAACCAAGCAACCAACTGCTCAAACCCCGCTCTTGTTTTCGACTCGGACTGGACCACTGAATGAAATATGTTCCCGTTTGACTGGCCGGGAGGGGATCATCGATTTTTTCCACCCCCGCTTTATAACGATTTCGCCGGCTCACGGGGAACCATCGATATTCCTACCCCTCCATATTTTATCCCAACTGATCAATTTCGACGGCTGATTCCCCGGAGGCAATATTTAAATAGCAACACACTTCCAATAGTTGAGGTTTCCAATTCTCAAACAGAATAAAGACTATTTCTTGTGATGCGAAAAAGTTGTACGTGTTGTAAGATAGGTTCACTATCGGATAATTTTCTATTTCACTGATACGCTAGCTAAGACAAATTTAACTTTAATCTTGAATAATTATATTAGAAGTAAAAATAATAGTTTCATTGCTTTTTTCTCGCAAACTGAATAGGAAACTGAATGACAACGCTAAATTCTATCACGAACTTAGATCGTTATTGAAACGTCAAGATAGAAAGGATATCGGTTTTCAAAGATTCTTTTATCGCGTGAGAGCTAAAAGTCGAACAAAATAGTAGATAAGGAATAGGGTCGAAGCAAATCAAGCCCCTGAAGCGTAAGGCGTTTCGAAGTTGCATCGATTATTTTGCTCGCGTCGGGAAGATTTTCTATTACTTACCCGTATCATTCCGAGGAAATTAAATTTTTCCCGGACGCGCCGGGAATTCTCCCCGGAACGATTGATTCCACGGTGCAGTGGTAAGAACCTACGTTCCCTTGGTTCCTATCGTTGCTATATACATATATACATACATATATATATATATAATTACGGGGCTGACGAACGCCGCGTCGCCGTTACGTGACTTTTACCTGCTTCTCGGAGATTTCGTACTGTTGCAATCCTCTGATCCTGTTAAGTGTTCACAATCTGATTGCGTTCTACCAGTAAAACTGGCCGCAAGACTGGATAAAAAGTTTCACCTCGATACTGGTTTATAAAAAGTTGATCAGAGTTTTATTCTTACTTTTCCTAGACTGCTACACAGTACATTAACCCCTTAACGCATGGATTAGAGAGTAATCGATATATGTATATGTATATAATAAATCTTTTTCACTTAAATTATATTTTTATATAAATATAATATTTTTATATAATAGATCGAGAGTAAAGTATTCTCAGTATATTCGGTTTTATTCATGTAAAAAACCAACACTGTATGTCTCACGAATTAACTCGGGCGCACGGAAGAGAACCGTTTTTTTAAACCCGAGTATACTCGGGTGAGTGCATTAAGGGGTTAATTCAGATTCCTAAATAATTATCCTAGCTATCGTCATTTATATTATCTTTTGCAATGACATTAATTAAATGTTATATTGTATTACTTAACGTCTTTATCTTTGAAGTCTATAGCACCAAGATCTTTCTTATCAAAATGAGAGAAGTCATTAGTTTAAAATGTAATTATTTAAGAATAGGTAAATTTTATATTCTTCTTAATACGGAATTTAGTGGATATTAATACATGTAACAAACATGAATACGTAAATTAAGTGTATAAACATCAGTAAGGTAGTAGCTAATATAACAACGTTACGTGACTTTTACCTGCTTCTCGGAGATTTCGTACTGTTGCAATCCTCTGATCCTGTTAAGTGTTCACAATCTGATTGCGTTCTACCAGTAAAACTGGCCGCAAGACTGGATAAAAAGTTTCACCTCGATACTGGTTTATAAAAAGTTGATCAGAGTTTTATTCTTACTTTTCCTAGACTGCTACACAGTACATTAACCCCTTAACGCATGGATTAGAGAGTAATCGATATATGTATATGTATATAATAAATCTTTTTCACTTAAATTATATTTTTATATAAATATAATATTTTTATATAATAGATCGAGAGTAAAGTATTCTCAGTATATTCGGTTTTATTCATGTAAAAAACCAACACTGTATGTCTCACGAATTAACTCGGGCGCACGGAAGAGAACCGTTTTTTTAAACCCGAGTATACTCGGGTGAGTGCATTAAGGGGTTAATTCAGATTCCTAAATAATTATCCTAGCTATCGTCATTTATATTATCTTTTGCAATGACATTAATTAAATGTTATATTGTATTACTTAACGTCTTTATCTTTGAAGTCTATAGCACCAAGATCTTTCTTATCAAAATGAGAGAAGTCATTAGTTTAAAATGTAATTATTTAAGAATAGGTAAATTTTATATTCTTCTTAATACGGAATTTAGTGGATATTAATACATGTAACAAACATGAATACGTAAATTAAGTGTATAAACATCAGTAAGGTAGTAGCTAATATAACAATGGCATAAAACCAAGTAACCTTCTTGTTAAAGTTGTGGTTATATCCAGGCTTGGAAATTATTCATAAACACACTATTGCGCCGTCTAAACAGATAGCAAAAACGTGAAACATGCGATCCCCCTCCGAAAGTAATCTCCACGGGTACATCGAACATTTTCAAAGGACGGTATCATGTAGTCATTTGCATTTGGTAAAAAGCACACGACACTCAGGGAAAAAGTAACGCGTAAAAATCGTAACGCATAGCCACAACATATGTTACGTGCTGGCATACCTACATACGTTTCCCGTGCCGCGTCGTTCTGCATCGTGACGAAATAGAAAAAAAAAGTAAAATCGTGGCAATATCTGGGCCGTGGCACGGTGCGGCCTGGTGTAGCTAGCCCCGGTGCAAGCACACGCCGGGACAATGGCGAGCCGTTGGCGAATTTTCGTTGAAATAACAGTTGAAAGCACACGGCTCTGTAAAAAATGTCGTTTCTCTTTCCCCCTTCCCGTACTCGCGGCTGGCAAAGCAAATAAAGTAGAAAAGGGGGGCAAAAGCCGCCGCTGTAGTCTGCCAACCCTTTCTTCTCCATCTTTCTTTCTACTTTCTACTCTACTGGTACCTCATTGGCGTAGTTTCAGGAAATGTTTAATTGTAAGGTTCGGTCCTACGAAAACGTTGCATTCCTTCGGAACTCAAAAAATTTGGTTTCAAGGAAATATCGTAATCAATATGTGTGTAAGCACTGTAGCTAGAAGGTTGACTTAAATATCACTTACTACTCTCGAAATCCTTTTACAACGATTGCTTCCATTTTCTCTCTCTCGTTGTTTTTGTGTTCTGACCGAGATCGTAAATAAATCTAGGGGTGGAGAATCGAGTAATCGTAAATCTTGGGTTGGCTCGATTTAACGGGCCGCGAGATTCCAGCGGACTTCGCACCACGAGAAAGAAAAACCTCCGGAAGAAAGAAAAATCTCGAGGACGAGAGCGGGCCAAAACCGCCCTGTCGATGAGAAGACTAGAGATAGGATGAAAAAAATTCTTACCGCGGTTCGATACCGGAGTCGAACGGAATTTATTAGGAGCGCCTTTGTCCGATAGAACCCGAGTGTTCCGCCTACGGAAAATGCCAACTATGTCAGGCCGCACCTATGCACACCGACGGCACGTGCTTCACATACGTGCGCTCATTTGAACATCCACCTGAAACCACGTGATTTCCCGATCTAGTATAGACCCGAATTCGGCTTTCCTAGGATGTGCCTGTCGAAAGAACCCCTTTCCTACCCCTAAATTAGCAGCATGTCCCAAATTACATCTCGAGTCACAGATGCTGTCTATTTTAACAATAATAGGTATCTTGATTAAGATTTATAGTGACAATAGTAACGTATAGAATTTAAAGTAACGTTTATAATTAAAATAAAGAGATATTTTAGGTGCTTCGGAGATCAGAAAGCAGAAGTTGGGCATCCGTAGATTAAATATAGGAAAAAAAACATTGCAACGGAGATAGACGATCCGTAGCGAAGGGTTGCGAGGGGTGGAAGCCGGTGTGGCACGGTGTGGCGTTAACGTTGTACGTTTTTATTTTGCATTCCGTGTTGCGAGGAGCGACGCGGCACGATGTGGCGCACGTACGCGACGGTCGTATGCACTCCCATCTATTTCCATCCCTGTACGGGCTGGGAAACGCGGCTTGAATAAATATTCAACGACTTCCGCGGACCGTGGCTCGAGATTTTTCCCGTCTCTGAACTGAAATCAAGAGGAACAAAGAGAAAAAAAACATTGCAACGGAGATAGACGATCCGTAGCGAAGGGTTGCGAGGGGTGGAAGCCGGTGTGGCACGGTGTGGCGTTAACGTTGTACGTTTTTATTTTGCATTCCGTGTTGCGAGGAGCGACGCGGCACGATGTGGCGCACGTACGCGACGGTCGTATGCACTCCCATCTATTTCCATCCCTGTACGGGCTGGGAAACGCGGCTTGAATAAATATTCAACGACTTCCGCGGACCGTGGCTCGAGATTTTTCCCGTCTCTGAACTGAAATCAAGAGGAACAAAGAGAAGGAAGCTGGGAGAGGACGTCAGTTTAATGGTTTTCTAAAAGCATCGCGTCGATGCTGATGATCTTTCTTCTTTCCCCATCGCGGACGTGGACAAGTCTAGTCGTGACGAGAAAGATGATCCTCTGAATTTCTCAGTTGATTTGTGTTACAATCGAGATCACATTTTTCACCATCCAAGCACGAAAGTACCTAAGCAGCACGATTTATCAAATTCTTATGAGAACATATATTTTACAGTTATCGCTTTGCTTTATGAATTAATAACTCATCTTCATCGGCGTCAATTGTATCTTTTTTACTGTAAATTTATTGAGGAAATTGAAAATGTACATATTTCAACTAACTCGTCAGGATGTCCTGTTATGTAAAATGTAACAGTTGAGAAAACAGGGAAGGGGGTTGAAACAAGGGGAAGAAATTGAACGGCGTGCGATATCGATATTTCTCGGTAACGAGTCGAAGCCGAGGCTGAAACTGGTCGGTGGAACGGAGGATAAATTCCATTTTGTTCGTTCGCGGTTAAAATATATCGGTTGTACGACCCCGAAATACATCGGCCTCGTTTTTCATTTTCCACGTTTTTCCGAAGAGGATGGGTGTCCTCGTCATCGCTTGGCTTATCCGTGCGATTTAACAGAATTAATATCGCAACGCGGCGTAGACCAGATCGTTAAGCCTGGCCCCGCGTGTGTGTACCGAGCTGTGTACACGAATAATCTACAGATTGCCGGGGTTATGTACCCGGGAAATCGTCGATGACCCGTTCGATTTGTCGTCGAAATATCCTGCATCGTACTGAATCAATCGCGTCTCTTCAAAGTGCTCCGAAGACCTTATTTGTACGTCGCGACGTTGTTGTCGGAATTATGAATGGCGATTCGAGTGGCTGCATTCAAACTGGTTTGCACTCTTGAGAGAAAATTTGTCAGTTGTGTACTAAAACTGTTGATTAAATTGTCACTAGATGCACGTAGATGATTTCGAAACTCCGAATTTTTCTTATGTCTGACATGAACTGATTAAGGGAATCTTTTAAGTAACATACATTGTACGAATTGGAAACAGTTTTACTTTAATCGGGAAAAGAAAGAAATATTAAAAGCCAAATTATAGCAACGTCGTATCAAACACAGACAAAAAATAAGAGAGAAGTTGATTAAATACGTACATGAAAATTTGTATTCCCTGAAATGATGAAATCAATAACTAGATACACCCTTGTTACAGAATCAGACAACGCATAACGGAATTCGCAGTCTCCGAGCAACTACTTCGATACGTAATATTAATTACCTGAGGGATCGGGTTCGCGACTGGATTCATTCACATACGTGTTCGCGTGATTCCGACCGGGTTCGCCGTTCGTATATCGCTATTAACCCGGGGACCACCAGCGCTCTGGGACGCGCAGAAACGCATCCGTGTACATTTGCGTATAGTCGGACACGCGTTACCGCTATAAATTTCGCGATCGTGACAACGATGCGATACTGATTCATACCTGCAACCATGCATCTAATTTTTATACTAAAATCTGTATCTATTCCGGACTAAATCATCACTTGCATTCTTAAAATGTACGAATAGTTTTAAAAATAGCTAAACTATTTTTCCTTATCAATTGTGAGAGGCGTTGATTTCATCAGTAAATAAAATGTTACATTTGTTGAGTCAAAAAGAGAAATATGCATCGCGTACAGTATTCTAAAGTACAAGATGAGTTAATCTATAAAAATTGTCATATAAAGTTACAGCATTTACTGATTCTATTAGAGAATTTCATAAAAATGAATTATAGTTTTGTAAAATTGTAATGAGCTACAACAAATATAAAACATCTAATGTAATAAAGAATAACCAGTTTTTTATGATACATTTTCATTTTATCTTACTATTTTTACTGATACAATCTATATGTATTGATTTATAAACTGATAAAAGTTTTAACTAAGTTGAAATCGTAATTTCTCATGCCTAAATTTTATAACAATTTCAGAATAATGGTCGGTAGTTATTTAAAGTCCTATCGACGAATTCATTCTAAAGGAATTCAGAAAAATTGCCCGTGAAATCCGATTACAACCAGGCATCATCAGTTCTTTCTTACTTTGGTTGAAGTTTCCCTGAAAGCGAGCGAGGCATTGAAAGAACGCCGCGCCGTTTACGATCAGTATCACGCAGTCTCACGTACGGGGCATAAAAGTAGCATGACCCGGGTCGCGTTTAAGAGCGCATACCGCAGATTCTGGGATCGTGGCCACCCGTATATCAGAACTGATTTAGGAGACAAACTGTGGAACACGCGTGAGCTACCCGAATCACGGCCAACATTGTCAAGCTTCGTCACGTACGCTCCGCTTTCGAATTTCGAATGGCGAGATTCTTCTCCCGGTGTTTCAAATTTTCTCTCGCGTCTCCTGCGAAATTTCCTTGTGACTCGAACAAAGATCAAAATATTTCCATTTTCAGACAGGTCGTACGTTCCTCTCTCGAAAATGCACACGAGCATTTCGGAAACGTACAGTTAACATTTCCTCATGCTCCGACGATATGTTTCCTTAAAACGAGACATACAGTGTGGACCTAAATTTTAGGTACTCCTGGATCTTGACAAACGTGCGTTTTGATCTCGAAAACGTGTCCTGTGAGTAAAGAGAGAGAGAGGGAGAAGGAGGAAGAGAGAGAATAACCGAGGGCTGAGATTTTCGGTCTAGCTAGACCGTGTATATTGTTCCCTCGTTGTGTACCGGAAGGATTGGCCCATTTAATAACGCGCACGACAGCCATTTAATACGAATATGAAACTCGAAAGAGAGATCCACCTCGGTCTTCCACCACTTCTTTCTAAAAATTATTTCCTTTTAGTGTGATACGTTAAGAATGCATTCATGAAACATTTCTATAATATTAAGTGAAAAGTGAATTTTTTTTGTCACAACAGAATAATTCATTCATTAATACCCATTGAATAAAGAATTTCATCTAATAATGATAAATAATTCATTACTTTTCATTGTGAGGTATAACATTTCCCATTGATTCGAAAACTGAACAAAATGCTTCTGGGTTAAGGATCATTTCTGATTGGCAAATACGGTATTTGAATCGCACAATTTGTCGATTCTGTTCAGAAGTTTAGCAATAACCGAACGAAATTGTCCCATAAGCAAGTTTGCTCTCGAGGCAAGAGTCGATGGTGATTATATACACTCTTTTAGACGCTTTGCATAGAAAGAAGTTTTTTTCCTGCAAAGACGATTATGCGTTTCCATCCGACGCGCGGCACGATGGAAGTAAAAAGGAGCATCGCTAATTTTATCCGAGCTTCTCAGAAACAAGTCTGGGTGAAAGGCACTTGGATCTCTTTCCTCATACCCTTGCTTGCTCATTAAGTAGCACCCGATAGACGAACTTTTGATCTTAATTGCGCCGGACCTCATTCCCCGCTAGTCTGCTCGTGGGCAAATGATCAATTTTTCTCGTACAGAACGTACTTCCGTCCCGGTTGTCTTTGTTCTTCCGCCCGCGGATCATCGGGAGTGGTTCCCCTAGGGTGAAAAATAGAAAATAAAGCGAACCTTCCGTGGTGTCTCGCCCTTTGCTCGCTCATTCTCTCCGGCCGTTTCATTAGAGCGCTCCATTAAAGCGTTCCTGCCGATAGAAGCCGAAATTTTGCCTACTTCAACGTTCTCGTGTTTTTCTTTTCCACTTTTTTTAGCAAGTCTTCCACCCTCGTTTTCAGAACAAAAGAATGGTGCCAGGCAAAGCGTGGGGATTTGTACGTAAGGTACCTTTACAAAAAGTTACCTAACCCTCTTGTAGTTTCAAAGACTGCGCCATCAGGCGCTAATTATTAAAAGTCTTTTCGTGATGTAATTATAGAGGATAAATATTTCTTCGCTTTTTATATTCTTCATTAACATGTATGATAATACTGCTTGCAAGACTTAAGGAACTCCTGGTATAATTCCTCGGTGTAAAACAAAATAGAAAATATCTCTTATTCTAAATTTCGGTCACCCTTTTGAATGTATCTTGTATTAACTAGCTATGTAGCTATCCATCCAGGAAAAGTAAAAGTATACAGAACGTAGAAAGAGAAAGAAAAGTGTATCAGAGGTGGTGATATGGCGAGATATACAGGCTGAAGGGGAGATAAAGATTTTACGAATGCCACGTTGCATCGCGCGGGAAAAGGGGGCAGAAGGTACATATAAAAGGCGGAAGCGGAAACACGGTCGGAGGTTGAAAAGAGAGCACGGGGGAATAGGATCAACAAACAGATTAATCTGTGTTACGGGTCTGGACGCACGGCTCGTGGCCGAGTTACGGGACGACGATGGAGGAAAAGAGAAACGGGAGTCTAGTCAAAAACGAGGAGAGAACCGCCTGTCCAGCGCGGGGGGACGGAAAGGAGGGGAATTTAATTCTCTGGAGGTCGTTTATCAAAACACACAAAACGTGGAATATTCCCGTCGGCCGGACCTTTTCTCTCCGCGTCGCATCAACGCGCCTGTCCGTCGGGGCATTTCCAAAATTCGTCATCGGAACACAACAACCGAGCGACACGTCGCGTCGCATCGCGTCGTGCGTTCTCCGCTGAACGATTCACAACGGCCGGGCTAGTTGAAGGGGTCGGAAAGTCCTTTCAGCGCAACGAATACCCTCCCTCCACGTATGGATATGCTCTCGCCCATGGATCTAATTAGTGGTACGTTCGAGCTGTTTTGATTGCCTCGACCTAGATTTGGATTCGAGGGTCCTGCCGTGATGTGCCACGTTCCGATTTTCCTACTGCGATCATCTATCGTCTTTCGTAACATGCAATTCATAGATATTTAAAAAACGATCAGTTTATTTGAAATTCAATCTCTATTTAATTGCTACACTTATCACTTATTATTGACCCGGTTAATGTATCTTAATCAAGGAAAACATTTACATTTCCATGGTATAGCTAGACATGAACATTAACAGCTTCACAGCCTTTTAAACCTGTTTAAGTGTACACTGTTAAGAGCGGGCACCAACTTTGCCAGGAACAACTCGTTACGGCCGCATCTAGGCCGCGTAAACGCAACGACATGATCTTCACGCAGTGAAATCTGAATGGAAAATAGTTCCCTGGGTGAAAACGCGTACAACAAGTAGGTAGAGTCCACCGATTTAGAACTCTGAACGATGAACCTATAAGACGCTTTATGTACCGAAAATATATCTTTCTATAAATCCAATATGTGATTGTTCTATTATGAGATGCATTCACAAGAATAATCGATGTTTAGCAATTATTTACAAGTACCGAAAATTAACGAAGATATTTTTTATTTTGTTTGTTACATCAAGAAATTATATTAAGGATTCTTTAATTCATCATGTAATCTTTGCAAACAGTATATGTTGTTATCAAAGCAATATCTGTATAAGACTAAATTTTTATTTTTACGCATTTATAAAAATACATAATATACTTCACGCACAAAAATGTATGTACAAGGTGGAAAAGCAGATTCGTATTTAAATTTTATTTTGTCAGTTTAACTAACAGGAAATTCATTTTTCATATAAATCTGCAAACCACTTATTAAGATTTAGTGTTGGAGTAAGTAAATTCGGTGTAGATTGCAAGAGTATCGAAAGGAAAAGGAAACAGGGAAGTGTATAGGCTGTTTTCGCGCTAACCCAATTTGACCCCTCATCGAGGATACAAACCCGTTTAAGCCGGCCACCCTTTTGGAGTCGGGGACTCGCTCCCCGGGGGTGGTGACTCCATTTCCAGGGGCTGCCGCCTCTGCAACCGAGAGTGAATTATCGCGTACTACAAACCCGCCTGTGTACCCCTTTCACTCACTCTTTCCTCCTCTGCGTCCCCTTTTTGCTTCGCAGTGCGCCCATTTCCATGTACCGCGGAGGATTCCCGTTTTCATTACGCGATCCCAGTACATCCTGATGGAATACTGGTCAGTCTCCATTGTCCGGAACAATCGAGCCCGAACTGAGAACATTAAACGTGGAAGATAACCAAAATCCAACGTTCGTTTCGTTCTACGGAATTCTCTGTGGCATAATGATCTATGTGTAAGTTTACATGCATATGTGATAAATACTACTTACATATAGCTTAAAATGCTATTAGTTGGCAGTTAAGACCCTAAAATGGTTGATAGGCGCATGGACAACAAAGATGATTTTTACTTTGACTAACTTACATCATTTAAAGCTTTGACGATTCTGTAGTTCCTCTTGGATCGTTCAATTTCAAAAAACTTACCCACGTTCGCTTCCCTGTAAAGAAATAAAAGTGCTTTTTCCTTAAATTGAAGCTAAGTTGGTATCTTGATCTTGAGCTAATCGAGAAACTCGTGGTTACAAAATAGTTCTTAGGGCAGAAAATACTTCCACGCAAAGAGTTTTTCTAATTGAGATTATAATCCTCCTCGTATAGTGAACAAACGCGCTAGCTTTTTAACTAGTTACATCTTATAATGCCAAAGTTTCCAAAATGTTCCGTTTCCTGATTGCTAAATTCTAGGTAAATTCTCTTACTACAATTTCATAGCAACTGTTGAATTAATTAATCTTCTTTGTAACATACAGTAAAACATAATTGCAAATTTTTGATTACTTACCCACTAGAGCCTGAAAGCATTTAGGAAGAAAAATCTCAGGAGAGGCAGCTTACCGCGCGCAACGCCAAAAGAAACTTGCAACACCGTTTTTCATCGCTATTTTCCTACCGGTTCTTCCTAACAATTTTTTTCTTCGCGAGCATGAGTTACAAAGGTTCCACGATTCTCGTTAACGAGAAGAGATCCACAGGAGTTTTTTCCCCTAGAAAACCCTTTTTTCGCGCGTCGCCCTGTACCCGCGACAGCATTCGAACACGCGGAAACGTCGTTAACGCGCGCCCGGACGTCGCGTCAGACCCGTCCTCGCACGCATTTTTTCTTCCATGCGTGTTTCCTCCTCCGGAGGCGGCTTTTGTGTAACGGCGCCAGGTTTCCGGGACTCGTCCTACGACTTCAGGATTCCCGAGGAACGCAATTAAAATTGCGCTCGCGCAAGCTTCTGGAGCCTGGCATCTGCGCCTCGTTAGTCGCGGAAAGGACAGGCCGAGTCACAATTGCGACCTAACAATAATCACTTTACTTGGTTCTTTTACCCATGTTTGAACGTGTAGTCTGCCAACACATAAAGTATCCTCATATTCTAATATTTCACGCCTATACAAACTTGAGAAACTGAAAAATATACGTGTAGATCGATCATAAAGTTATTTTAGTTAGTATACATATGTCTACATCTGCTGTGTGTATGAAAGCATACTTAAGAAGCAGTGTGTATGAAAGAATACTTAGTACTCAGTTCGATGACATAGTTAGAAACTTGGAATTTGACTTTAGAAATAAAAATCCCACGTTCAATTGCAATCAAAATGAGACGTACGAGTATGGCAATGTCGTTTTTTTTTGTAAAAATGTACTTGTAAGATATGACACCGTGTGTAGTCGAAATGCTTCTAGGGAGATCATGCGAGGAGATTTTTAAAGGAAGATATATTACATCCGGAAATCAGGTCGGTTGCATTAAACCAGAATTTCCCCAGATGAGTAAGATCACGGAGAAAGAATGCTTAGTGTTAGAGCCTTGCATTCGAGGTTCGCCATTTGTGCACGGATTTACTTTCGCGTGTACAAGAAAGTACGATATCTGCAGGAAACGACGAGGATAATCCTCGGAGGGTCTGGTCCTCGTTCAAGATTCATGATTAAACTTTGAATCTGGCGTCCAACATTTTTCTCGATTATCCCGTCCCTACCCGTTGCATCCATAGAAAAATTGGGGCATTCATAACAAACGTAATCCTTGTCGAACACAGCTGAGCGTGAGGTACACAGTTTAGTGATTATATTATTACAAAATTTTGTGCAACGTCTGTTCTCAAAATTTTAATGAATTCCGACAACCAAGAATTTATATTCCTCTTTTGTTCATCGATTATGCGAAAAATTAATAAAAAAAGTGTCCTATAAAATGAAGTGTAACTTTAATTTTTCATAATTCGCACAAGTCTTTTTATTATTTTATAGAGAGGGTAATTAAACTTCATAGCGCATTTATTATTGATACTTACTACTGAATTTTATGTCCGACAAATAGTAACTACCGTTTAATTGAATAATTAATTCTTCTGGAGCTCAAAATACTTTAATGAATACTAATTGACGTGTGGAATCAGAAAATTTCCGTATGGAATGTCCACGGTTATAGCGAACGTAACTCATTATTTCATATTCTAGTACGCGACAGCTAACAAATCGAATTCATCATATTACAACTTGTTCTTAAAGTAATTCAATACAAGGAAGGTATATTTTCCAGGAGAAACTACTAGGAACCATTATATGTATAACATAAATGTGTAGAAATTTTCAGAATATTCCAACGCAAATGAAATTAAATTACTTCCATTTTTTGCTTACTCGACAATTCATACAATTCATCATATCATTGTATGTGCACTCTCCGGTCTTAACACAAAAATCGAAATCAAAGATTTAAATTATGACAATTTACTCACAAGTATAATGTAATATCACCTGAAACAATAAAACAAATACATTTCCTCACGGACTTTTTTTGAAATTACTACTTTTGCGGTAAAAAGAGATTCATGATGGATTAAATCGTAGAGCGGGTCATACGAAAATGTTCTATTCTACGAGAGAGGAGAAATTCGGTTGACTTGTTCTCGATGACGTTTCACGTCGGATGCACGAAAAGATTAAATCGATCGAAACTGTAGATTTTCATCCCCACTATACAGCGCGCCAGGGTATGTAGGCATCCTACACTTCCATTTTTTCTGTTATTTATTTCCGCAGAGTTCCGTGTTCCAGGATTTTTTTTCGTGCGGCAAAAATTTTTGTTCGGTCCGAGAAACCCCGGCCGAAAACGGACTTTCTCGTTAATTAGATTCCTACCGACGCACCTCGAAAAATGGTGAAATGAATCCCACGAAATCTCTCTATTTCATTCACGGTACAATTTAACATCAGATCTCTGCCACTTGTACATTATATTGCACACAATTTAACGCACTTCGCATAGCTCGAATCAAAACAGAAGGTTCGTCGATAACTATGTATCTCTTTGTGTAATCTCTATGTATCTCTTTATTCTATGCAAATCCTTTTTTTAAACTGCATATATTCTCATCTTATAAATCTTATGAATATTCTGCATATATTCTCATCTTATAAATCTTATGATCTATACTCTTTGATAAATGATTGCTTTAAATTTGATTACATTACAATGAGTTTAATGTATTCCACGCATACTACTTACATAAAAACTCGTGCGCTATTATCAGTCAGAATTCTGTAAATTCGTTTTTAATGTTATCAATACCAGTAATTTGCACTAAACATTATAATAAATAAAGAAAAATAAATATCGATAAAACGCATGCATGCATTTCATGCACATACGTATTCAGTATTCAATTAAATCGCATTTTGTACAAAAAATATATTGAATAAACGTAAACCCTTTTAGTTGCATACATCATTTAAAAACCAGCTTCACAGTAAGTAATAAATATTGTCCCGCGTATCGAACAATTGACGAACGGGCGGATTGTTCGAGCGTTCTATTTGCACAGTTTTTACTCACTCAAAACAGGAGAGAACGTCGAAATGAAAATTGCCAACGACACACGCCTGTCGCATATGTATACGCACGAAGAACGGTAAAGCGATCTGGGATACTGGTTTACGCACACGATGTTTAAAACAATTTTTATCGTGAAAATATTTTGTTTATAGAAAACATTCGGAGAGAGACGATTTAAACGTGATTCACGGTGAAGTCTCGACAGCGCAAATGCATGAAAAAAGCAAACATAAATGAAAATTATTCATTCCCGAATATCGTATCCCGAAAAAATATTCATCCCGCAATACGTATCCCTTGAGACTCGCGGAGAGAAGGGTCGAAAATCGTCGATGAAAAAAATACTTCCCAACGTTGCAAACATTTTTTGCGGAGTGCTGTTCAAACATTAAAAAAGATGGATTCGTTTACCTGTCCAGTCGTTGGAAAAACCGCATCCTGCCTGTCTGAAAAATAAATACGGAGTATCGGCAAAGGGAGGCGAAGGACCAGGCCGTAATCCTAGTTGCATAGTTGGTGCGTGAAAAATGGAGAAGCTTGAAACTCGAGTCCGAGTGGGGTCTACATCAACATAATTCGAAGGCCGGTGGACGTGGAAACTGGCTCGTCGCGTCGCGACGCGTTTTCTGTGTTGTGTGTGCCGACCAAATATTAAAATGGAGACCTTTCATAAAGTCTAAAATTTTCGACCATGACCGAGGAGCCAAGCGAGAGAAAATACAGAGGTTGCGCGAAATAGGTTGTTTTCAGACTCGATATTGAACCCGAGGAAGCTTCTCGCCACGCTGGTCATTACTCCCACTTGCTTTTCGTTTGTTGGCTTCGTAATTTCAAGACCAGTTCACTAAAATAATTATGACACGATAATTGTTTTATACCTAACAAGCAATATCTTATTTACTAATAAACTGAATATGTATTAAAATTAGTTATGTTATTGTTGGTATTAATTGGCCTAATGTTCTTGTATCAACTTTGTACGTATATAAGTTTGTCTATAAACACTCCTTAATAAGCTATCGTGACAATAAAACAATTTTTGAACAGCAACATAATTATTCCGACATATCCTGGACACGATACAATCCCAGTTAAAAATGCCCCATTAGGAAAGTGCTGTTGACCGAGGGTTCAAGCGGTCTTATACGTTACTCGACAGTTTTTTAATTGAAAAAATTTTAGATAACTCGATACCGGATTGATCGTGTTGACATTTAATCACGACAAAACGCGACGCAGCGCGATTCAGGCTCGTTTGTTACCCGCTACGATGCGCGCTACGGTGAATTTAGATTTGCAATCGCCACAAATATTTCTTTGTCTCTTCTCCGACAAACATTCCTATTAATGTACCAAACTATAATTATACATATTTTTCCAATTGACAAAGCTCTACATCGCATCCTAATAATCAAACTGTTATAAATGTCACAACAGGTGTACAAATAAATGCATATTGACAGGAATGTGGGAATTATTTATTATATAGTAAAAGAAATGGGTAATTAGGTCCATATTAAACAGATACTGAAGCAAAGTGATATAACAGTAGAAATAGAAAGTAGACGAACAAAAGAAAAATGTAACTTTCACGCAGAGTAATAAGAATACTAAAAATATCGCACGCTATCACGCAATAAGTATATCCGATCGCCAAGAGGCGAGGGTACAGTGACTTATCAATGCGCTTGTGTATGTATGTTCGAAAATATGGAGGCATCGCGCGAATAGCTTTGATATTGTAGAAACGTCCGACGCGAGCCGCACGGGAAAAAATACACACGTGGAGAAAACACAATGTACATCCACGCGGAGTCGCCAATAACGTACTTCTGCGATTAAAAACTGTCACAACACTACGATTAAAAACAGTAGCCGGCGATATATTGAAACTTTCTGTTTTCTTTTTCTCTTCGCCTCTCTCGCGTTTCTTTTTTTTTAAGGGAATTCTCCTCTTTCGTCGTCGTTTCATTTAAACCGCGATGCCGAGAAGGACGAAGGAAATGTATCCCAAAGTTCATTATTCACGAGATCCCGTAGAGGCCGTTTCGGCTCCCGCACAAAGATAAATTAAACCGAGAAAAAGAGCGACGGCCATGGACCCCGGCAGTGTTTTTTTAAACGTTCCTTAAACGAGCCCCGTTTGTACGGCCGAGGAAAATGTATAACCGACCGCCTATGCAATTCAATGCTCTCGTTTCTGGCTGCTTCTAATTAAAGGAGATTTGCATTAAACAGCCGCGTGCGCGTTCGCCTTGTAAAAGTCGGAATTCTTGAAAATCTCTTCCCTTCTCACGAATCGACCGGAAAACTCGCCTCGGACGGAATCGAGAACCGAGCTGAAGAAGCATGAAGAGAATGAAAGAGAGAGAGGCTGACATATACACAGAGCAAAAGAGAAAACAGACGTCGCTATTTTTCCCCGTGCTTTAATTTAAAAGCTCCTCCGCTCACGAAACGTCGGAACGTCGCGCTTGTCCTCGTTCCACCAGCTCTAGCGCATTTGTTATCCCTCGCGCGATGTAACTCTCCCTTCCCCCTCCCCCCCGCCGTTCTCTTTTTTCGTTCCGATCGACAGGTCGAAGCGGAAGTGCTGCGAAAGCGCGTTGTTCTTTTAAATTATCGTCCCGTGTGTACTGACCGATCAATGTACAAGTACATATATGCACTAAAGCGTTTCTAGGTCTCTCTCTCTCTCTCTCGCTCTTTTACATATTTATATTTTATACGTATCTAGTTATTTAACTACCATCGCTGTTTATAAAAAAATCGTAGCTACGAAGTACCTCTTCCGCGATTCACGTTCTCAAGCTTAATCTCACGATACGAATGGTCGTTTAGAGAGCACTTAAGATATCCATTCGTTTTCCCTCCCAGTCAAATAAAGTATACCTGGACGCTGTTCAAGCAGAAAGGCGGAGGTAACAACAGGTCGTTAATTTTTCTAGACCTGCGAAACACGTGTCGCGAACCTTTTCACAGTTTAGTTTCCTTTTTTTATTTTATTTGGTACAGTCGAATTAAGAAATAAACGGTAGACAGTACCTGTTTTACATTACACAGGACGTCGTTTACTTAGGAAACACGTTGAATATACGCTAGGCTAGATCTTAAATACACGAAACTTTGAAAAGTACTTTCCCGTGTCTTGCAGAATTGTTTTTCTTTACTGAAACGTGTGTCGCTAGACTACCTTTTGATCTCCTTTTTACCCCTTTTTTCTGTAGATCAAACACAGAAAACTTTTTCTTCGTAGAGTTAAAATATAGAAGAAACAGGTGCACATCAAAACTATTAACGACGACTTTTAAGAGAAACTGAGAATACTATCTGTTTAAAATGTTACATTTAGAACGCTGTCCAGCCGGAGAATAAATTAGAAGAACATTGTTTGGAAGCGCGAGACAGGGCAAGAAATATTCTCTTTAAGAATTGTTTTCTTTTTCACCGAGTTAGTCGTGGGTATCTGAATACGTACGCGCCGAGCTAGATGTTCGTGAAGGTGCACCGTGAAATATTTCTAGATATTTGTAAGAAGCTAGCCAGAATAATGGCCTCGTTACCGCGACAAATGCCAATAATTAATTACAACTTCCCTGCAACGGGACATCCGCTGGTGATTCCTTGTTACAATTATATTCCAAGGTAAGCTGGATTAGTTTCATGGATTATTAGTACATGTGTTTGTTTTTCAGAATTGAAAATGAATTATCAACAAATAGAGATCTGCACTCTATCCTTTTCCTTGAGTTCAATTACATTTTTAGTTGATTTCATACTTTCGACTAAGCAACACATAAGAAAACGAGTAATTCATTAAGTAAAATTCATTATTGATTTGCTTCTTACTTTTTGCCAGTGAAACAAGGTTTGAGCTACATGAAAACAGAAACAAATTACGAATTCGTTGGTGGATGTCGGGAAAAGGTCAGCTATTTAACTGGTCGGACACAAAAGAGAGGCAGGGAGTAGGAAACGGGGCCGCGTAATTGCTTCGTAATCCGTGGGCACAATCGAACACACCGAATCGTGGCTTGCTAGAGGGAGAGTCGCTCGGCGTGAAATTGCTCGCATTGCCGGCATTACATGGTTCATTCCTAGACAAGGTTCCGGCTTTTTGCCCTCGTAGCCCGCGATCGATACCGTAGAGCCTGTCGATAAGATTAACCGCGTAACTTTTTCGAGCAAGCCACGGGAAATTAATAGAACAATTTGGCACCGATTCCCTCCGCGATTATCCCAAACGATGCTACGAAACGAAACAACTTTGTCTTCCACCGTACTTTAAATTACGATACATAATATACGATATGTAAATGTGACACACGGAAACGTTCTGAAAAGTATATCATTATGACTAACTAACATAAAAAAAGGCAATATAAAAAGTGAGATATACATATATTTTAAGTAGTTTAGATTACAGCCATTAATATAAATCAAAATAAAAATTTATTATTACATCACGGAGGAGGTGTTAGTAATATCCTCCTAGCTGCTGTAGTGTTTCTTATTAAACGATATATTGTTCTGTTTTTTTATTCAACAGTTGATTCAATCACAAAATGATATAAGAAAACAAGAAAGGAAGGAAACGTTAATAATGTACAGTGTTATGTGTGTGTTTCGAGATAGACACAGCTTCGTAGAAGCTGACAAACTCGATTAGTACGCACAGTCGAATTCTGGTAGCAACGATGTATCATACGGCAACTGATCGGTTTAGCTTTCCTATCTGGTAAAACCAGATGAGAGATTAATAATTGGAGGATTCAGAAGCCAATCAGTATGAACCAGCGAGACGGAAAACCGTAATGTGGGTATAGCCTCCGAAAGCGTGTTCATGTTGAATAGAAGAGAGAGGAGATCAAAGAGAATTCAAAGAGGATAATAGAGGGGAGGAAATACATATCTGTAGCCAGTTGGCTAATGCATTAGTATCGATTTGATAAATTAATTTGAAACAAAGTCATATTGATTTTCAGGTAGATTGAAAATAAAAATCATGCATTTGTAAGAACCAATTCAATTATTTAATCCGAACAATACGAGCCATTCTACATTGAAATTAAAAAAGTTAATTAAATTAAAAAGTTTAAAAATGAACATGCAAAATGTAAAATATTAGGGTAATAGACTTTTAATAATTCAATGTTCTTCCACATTTTCAATGTTTTTCGTTCTCTCAAAAATGTAGAGCATTTCACTTTGCACTTACATCATACATTGATCAATTTTAGAATTAAACAATGACATGATTTTATTTTTTGACTATTCGGTAATCTCAGAGAAGATAAACTATCGATCTCAATGTTTCATCCCTAGAATTGGTAATTTGGTCAAGTATCATGCGCAATGAAAGAAAAATGTCAAGATCTTTTTCCATTCGGTTATTAATCAGAATTTAGCCATCTTCACCATATATTATTATTTCTTACTGTACTAACCGGTAACATTACTTTCCATAATCTATTGATAGCGATGTAAGTGATATTGAAACTGTAATTGGATATTAGAATCCCAGAAGACAAGCAAATACATTGGGTGATACATCGTGTAAACTAGGCTGTGATTCAAGTTTTATAAAAGTAGTCGTTCAGTCACAATTAAACGAACAAGAAGCGTGTGCGACAACGGGAATCTTCGAATTTCCTCCTCTCGACCGACCTGTTGCGAAACTCCTCGGCTATTACCCGTAACCAGCGAACGATAGTCGATTATCCTGTTTTCCACCCTCATCCTGTATCTTATCGACCCAAATTGAACAGAGATTCCACCCCGCCACCGAGTTATGACGATGAATATTAGATTTTATTTCAACATTACCTTCCCAGCGATGCTGAACTAGGGAAGCGATGCGGCCCGAATATTCCTCGGCTAAAATATTCCCCGCGAAGTATTCTCGATACGGCCGCGATATTAATTCATAAGCCCTCGCTCTACCGTTGGGATAACTCCCGCGAATTCCGCTTTATCTCTGCCAGTCGTTTGAAAATAAGTCGGCCGGTTCAGACCGTACCGCATAATTCTCGGCCCAAGTTACGCTGTAACTTTGGCCTCCCCCGGAGCTCCTCTTTGTGTCCCTCTCGGTAGACTGTGTGAATCACCGGCTATAAATTATTTTACCTCCGCCGCTAGCTTATCGAGAATCCGCGCTGAGAACTGTTTGTTCTCGGCGTTGAATCGAGCACTCTGGGGACAGTTTCAATATTCGGAACACCCAGGAATAGCGACACTACGTGACAATGCTGGAATCAGCCAGCATACTGCTTGTTCGGTTTCTAAGTTACTTGGATAGATATGGGAAAATGAAAATGCCGTTGAGAATTAAATCGGCAATCATTTCTTGAACTGTTTATTTGACAAAGTAAGTGAAGTTTGCTCTTTTAGAGAGATTATCATGTATACAAATTATATTCAACTGGAGATTTTAAGATGCGAACATTTTTTTAAATAAAGCCAATTTTACTTTTATAATGAAATAGAAACATTTTACTGTATACAATTTTCTGGAAATGTGCTGATCGAATTTATGAGAGAATTACGAACAGTTCACGCAACAAACATTTCTCGAGTGAAAACCTGTCTTGAATTTCATTCTCTACGCGTCGGTGCAATGTATCGGGTACAGCGCGTATAAAAAATATGAAACAAAACGAAACAGCGCACAGTAGCCGGTTTGTTAATTTTGCAATGTCATTTCCGTAGCTGCTAGCGTAACCGCGCACGCTCTCAGAAAAAAGCTGCGCTTTATTAATCATTTCCATCTCGGTGAAAAATTGAATTTTTTAACGGTGCCACTCGAAACGCAACTCGACGCGTAGCGAGCTGCCGTGTTGAAGTTTCACGTCGCCCCATGTATTCGTTTATTTATTCACTGCGAACGGAACATCAAACGAACAGTAACCAACAACCTTAAGCGAGATCTGTTACAAAATTGTACGCGGCATCAGAAAGTATAAAATATAAATAAATAATACTTCAAACTTATTCCAATAAAAGTAAAATGACTTTAATTTAGCATTTGAGGAAGTAACGAGTTTTAGCGGATGATACGCGACTAATTGAAAAAGTATCTTGTTGTCGAAATTAAGAACGACGCGTCCGTCCGTCGTTTTCAACGTGATTATATCGTTGATAGAATTTATCGAGAATGGGGCAGAGAAACGAGAGATGATAACCTGTGAGAAGGATCCCGGAGCCGGATCGAGCGGGTTAAACGAATTTACCAAAGTTGCGAATTAAATAACAACTTTAACGAGCAACGGCCTGGTTTAATACCCGGATAAACTGGCGCGCTTATACGAGACTCGACTCACTCCGTTATTCTCATACTTCTCTATCTTTCTCATCGTTTCAAAACAAGACCATCCCTTTTCCCCTGATGCGAGAAACTTTTTTTTCAACGCGAGTAAAGCTCTTTTGCACTCGATACTCGTGCTACTAACTCCTTTAACACTTTGATTAATTTTTTTTAATTATCTGATTACAGTGTGCCGTGGTATCCAGCAATTCGAGGAAATGCCACAGTACACCGAAGTGAATCCCGGCCAGGACGCGAAGTTAATCTGCCGAGTGTTGGGAAAGAGGGGACAGTGCATCTGGCAGAAGGATCAGAAAGTAGGTTTTAAGTTTAGAACAAACGGAAAATGTACGAGTAGATATCGACCTCTGTGATCTCAATTACTTCTTAACATGTTGTTCAGAACTTGATTATGAACAACTTTTCCCTTACAAAAATTGATTCATCATAGGTTTCCAAGATACTATGAAAGACTACTCTTATTATCTACAGACGTTCAATTCAGAATACTTTGTCCAGTTATTTCTACATTTAGGAGGGCCGAAGAATCCTCGATTATTGTACAAATAATACAATTGAATGGTTCAAGTGGTGTTATGCCTGTACAAATAATACATTGAATGGTTCAAGTGGTGTTGTCTGTTGCTTTCTTCGAACTTGAAAACGAGCAGAATGTTTGAAAAACGAGAGGGAACATTGTCTGAGAGGGGTTGTCTATCGCGATTCTGAGTTCATTGTTAACAATATGGCGTAACCTCGAAAACGAGCAACTTTATTCTAGTGCCGGTAAACTTCGTTCCGAGATAAGTTTCTGGTCGAAACGTGGAACGTTACGCGTCCGTCGACAATAAATACTCGTTCGCTCACTGAATAGTCGGACTTTAAGTAAAGTACGACGCGTAACGTGTCGCCGGATGCGTTTATAGCAATACAGATGAAACTTTAAACAAGAAGAAAAACTATAAAAAAGTTCCTCCGTTCCGCCATAAAGAATACCCAGGAGGAAATGAAAAAGTTATATCAGCGGATAACTCAGGATTGATCAAGATACGTGAATTTCAATTTCATACGTCAAAAATGAATAAAAGAGAAACAAAGAAAATAGGAGGATTGAACTGCTATGGATTACCAAGAAAACTGTAGAAACGCTTGTATGCCCCACGATAAAAGATATCCAACAGGAGATGAAAAAATTGTATCAACAGTTAGATCAATATCAATCAAAATACATGAATGAATTTCAATTTTATGGTTCGAAGACGACTGAAAAGCATAAAAAGAGAAATTAATACATTGATATAATGGATCTAATACCTGGATTGAGAAAAAAATACTATAAAAAGAGATTTTCTGATAGGGTATATCCGGGAGGAAATGAAAAAGTTGAACCAATAGATAAATCGATATTGATCAAAATGGAAATGAATGAAATAAAGGTAAAGAGAAAATAAATATAGATCAGTTACACAGATTAAGAAGGAAAACGATGAAAAGCTTTTTCTATTTCACTATACAGAATACACTAGACAACGATGAAAAAAAGAATCAGCAAATAGATCGATGTTCAATCGATACTCGCGAATGAATTTTAATCCCATGGTTTCACGGGCAAAAAAATGAAAGGAGGAAACAAACACGGCGATACGGTCGAGCTGGTACATCATAGATTATCGGTCGTATAAACCGAGAAAGAGGCCGGTAGTGTTTCATCCGCGCTGAGCACGGATATTACCTTTTAAATTAACAAATCCGCGGGCTCGATAAACCGCGGTATCGTCCATATTGGTGGTCGTGTAAATCCACTGCAAACATAGGCTCAGTATAGCTGAAACCCTCGAGTAAAATTGAAAGTCAAAACAGTAATGTTGTTTCCACTATATTCTGTCCATGCCAGTAGCAATGACAATAGGTAGTAAAAACTTTTTAACGAAGATTTGTTACACAGAACAAAATGCATGAGAATGATGATAGCTTTTTTTTAAGTCAATGTACTGTAAACTCAAGAACATTGTCTGAGAGGGGTTGTCTATCGCGATTCTGAGTTCATTGTTAACAATATGGCGTAACCTCGAAAACGAGCAACTTTATTCTAGTGCCGGTAAACTTCGTTCCGAGATAAGTTTCTGGTCGAAACGTGGAACGTTACGCGTCCGTCGACAATAAATACTCGTTCGCTCACTGAATAGTCGGACTTTAAGTAAAGTACGACGCGTAACGTGTCGCCGGATGCGTTTATAGCAATACAGATGAAACTTTAAACAAGAAGAAAAACTATAAAAAAGTTCCTCCGTTCCGCCATAAAGAATACCCAGGAGGAAATGAAAAAGTTATATCAGCGGATAACTCAGGATTGATCAAGATACGTGAATTTCAATTTCATACGTCAAAAATGAATAAAAGAGAAACAAAGAAAATAGGAGGATTGAACTGCTATGGATTACCAAGAAAACTGTAGAAACGCTTGTATGCCCCACGATAAAAGATATCCAACAGGAGATGAAAAAATTGTATCAACAGTTAGATCAATATCAATCAAAATACATGAATGAATTTCAATTTTATGGTTCGAAGACGACTGAAAAGCATAAAAAGAGAAATTAATACATTGATATAATGGATCTAATACCTGGATTGAGAAAAAAATACTATAAAAAGAGATTTTCTGATAGGGTATATCCGGGAGGAAATGAAAAAGTTGAACCAATAGATAAATCGATATTGATCAAAATGGAAATGAATGAAATAAAGGTAAAGAGAAAATAAATATAGATCAGTTACACAGATTAAGAAGGAAAACGATGAAAAGCTTTTTCTATTTCACTATACAGAATACACTAGACAACGATGAAAAAAAGAATCAGCAAATAGATCGATGTTCAATCGATACTCGCGAATGAATTTTAATCCCATGGTTTCACGGGCAAAAAAATGAAAGGAGGAAACAAACACGGCGATACGGTCGAGCTGGTACATCATAGATTATCGGTCGTATAAACCGAGAAAGAGGCCGGTAGTGTTTCATCCGCGCTGAGCACGGATATTACCTTTTAAATTAACAAATCCGCGGGCTCGATAAACCGCGGTATCGTCCATATTGGTGGTCGTGTAAATCCACTGCAAACATAGGCTCAGTATAGCTGAAACCCTCGAGTAAAATTGAAAGTCAAAACAGTAATGTTGTTTCCACTATATTCTGTCCATGCCAGTAGCAATGACAATAGGTAGTAAAAACTTTTTAACGAAGATTTGTTACACAGAACAAAATGCATGAGAATGATGATAGCTCTTTTTTAAGTCAATGTACTGTAAACTCACGTTTGCTTGATATTTTATTTATATTTAAATTGTAAATTAACTCGATCGACTAAATCTTTTCTTTTTCACGAAATAAGATAACACTTTTCATAATTTTCTTTACTCTATTTCTGCTCATATTGACTATTATATGACTTTTGTATTTAAATTCTTTACTATTATACTAATACAAATCCAAATATCAGTTATAAATGCTCTAGTTTAATTACAATTCATGCAGATTGATATTAATAGCAGCGATGAGTGAATTTTTCGAAATTTTCGCAGCAGAATTTTTCTGTTGGTGCATACGTTGCCGGATAAATTACCAGGCGAATATGTCTACGGTCTACTACGATTTAAAAGAAAGCGTAATGCTTTGGCATTCATACCACCTCACGTCGCGTCGGGTAGGCGATCCGTTTAAAAAAATTTTTTAATTAAATCCGGGCGAGCCACTCTTTCACGGGCGCCTACATTTTTTTCGCAACAAATCTCGGGTTAGAACCGAGACGAGTGCGCCGTGAACCACCTCATTTACTTACAATTGCTTACTTAAAGTCCTCGACGAACCGTCTTCGTATTTTTCTCGAAACAAATCCGAAAAGAGTTTGAAAAGAAAATTTACGCTCGAACGACCGTTTCCAGATCACCTTGGCTTGTGTTAAAAGTTTTCTCTTGAGTAAATGCAAGTTACATTCGAAGGGCGACAACCTTTCCTAGTTGAGACTGGTTCGTTTTAACTTAGCTCAAATTGCAAGCAATTACTCCTGTGCAACGCTTAATGTATACCGATGTACATTTTAATGCATGTAAATGCCATTCAAAAATTGGATGAGTCCTTTTACAGAAAAATACTTTTCTAACACTGTACTTAATGTCACTTTTCATTTTTTTTTTCTATACTAAAAATATCAAAGTAATTAGAATAAACCAGGTGCGGACACGTTAAAATCTGGAATTTACATTTGGACATGCAGAGTTGCTCTGTGGTAAGTGCAACCAAACTTTCGACCCGCGGTTGCACCGAGGGACAGAGGCATACGTGAGAGGAAACTTTTGCATGGTTTTATACCAGCCACGTGTGTCTATGGTAGCGGATGTATATTTATCATCGTGGTATTTGATTGAAATTGTAGAAACATAGCAAACAGCGAACAGATAAAAATAAATAAAAGTAGAATCGATTTGAGAGTTCGGTCGAACATTTAAGCCGCCATGAAGTGGAATTGGCTTTTTACAAAAGACTCAATTTTCTCGAAACAGATTTGCATCGTCCTTTGTGACGTCTCGCGCGCCGCACCGTGCGCCGTGGTCACCACTAGTTGACCGACCTTTGTACGGCTTTTTGTACATCATCGTGCGAAACGAATTGAGCAAGTGCAATTTCATAAACCAGAAAGCATCTACCGCGAGAATTTAGATGAGAGATCACCACCAGAATCGTACGAAGGACGGAAACTATTCACGTAGACCATTGGAGAGTATTTTCACCGAAGGATATTTGGAGAAAAACAGCTGAGTCGAGACTTCCGTTTCTCTGAAGAAAGAGTGGCATCATCTCGGGATCGAAGATGGGAGTGGAGAAAGGGGGAACATCTAAGCGAACCAGTGGCGAAGAAAAGGCTCAAGGACATCAGACGTTGAACAATAATCGTCCGTCTACAGTCTAGGCCGTCGGTGACACTCGGCTTCATTATCGTCATTATCGTTAATCCCAGGGAAGCAACTTTTTATTCCGGCCGCGCAACTCTTCCTTTCGCTTCTGTTCCGTCCCGTTTCATTCCGTTACGTTTCTCCAGCCCCTTTGCTTCAGCCTCTCTCCGCGTAATCGCCTTTTCCTTGTAATTAAATTCTTCATAGTCCCGCTTGGACGATAAAAGAACGGAGGCCAACAATTCGACGTATCCGCTGTACTTCTTTATAAAGTTTTATCCTTAGATGAACGATTGTACAAAATTATACAAATTTTATTTTTGAGGATTGTCAAATGTTTATAAAAATGTAATATCCAAGCACGAGTTGCATAATGTTCCATTGTATATTGTATACATATAAAGAATATAATATTTGTAAATCATGACAGTTGATATGTGTAAAGCTGTGTGCATATTGATTACACATTAATGATTTTTCATAATAAATACTATTTTCCGTCTCGTATAAAATTCTATTCATCACGGACGGTACCCACCGAGACGGCAACGAAAAAATTATCGAGTGGCGCGTCGATTCCGTTACGCCTTTTCACTTCATGAGGCCACTCAGCGGATGATCGAGTCGAGTATTCTGAATTTTCCTATCGGAGATGAGTTGATTAACGCGATGATTCAGACAACAGTTGGCGGTTTTCAATTTACATTAAATTTCCCGTCAATCCTCTCGTCGTGAATTAAATATTTTATTGGAATATCCGGAAATTTTTATCCATGTTTTTATCTCGTAGCTTAAGAGTGACAATTTGTGATCGAGAGCATCCACTAATGGACCTGAGGATTGCTAAAACAATTTGTACCTAAATTTGAACACGACTCAAATACCCTTCAAAAAAGTGATTGTTAAAATTTTTTTCAACGTAGATACTTTACCAAAAAATAATGAAATGTCTTATGAAGTAACTCACATTACGATTTACGTCCGTATACATATAATAACGAGATATGACATTCTGCATAGGACCCATGATTTCAGTTGTCCGCATTTAACTGCTGAAAATCACGGGTCCTACGGAAATCGCCAGGACGCCGTCTCGTCACGATATACGGTCGGAAATCGTAACGTGAATACTCCATTATACAGGTGCCCTTTCTAGCAAAGAAATTTCAGCTTGGAAAATTCGTCGGGTGGACGACAACAAAAAACGAATGTCGCCGAATTAAAATATAAATCCGCTACAGTCTACAGCGGGAGTTTTTTTCTCCCGGACGCCCCCGTATTGTCGAGCAACGGGTCAAGAGCCGCAATTTTTCTGGCGTTCGCGCCAGCAAATTACGCTTTCCGGCAAGCTGGGTCACGAGGAAAATGCTTTTGGCTGCCGCCACCGCGTACTGAAATTCGTAAGGGGGGACACGTAACCGCCCCTTAATCTTTCCTTCCTTCCTTCCTTCCTTTCCCCACGCTTCTCCTTTTCACCCGTTCGCGATAAATTTTTCTCACGGCGCGGCTTGTCCCGCAGGGTATAAACAAACGCGTTAACGCGATCGCGGAACACGGGTAAAAGAATCTAAAGTAAAAAGTGTTTCTCTCTGAAAAGATTTAATGCCGGACGATTTTATTATAGCAATTGTGAAGCTAAACGCGGCGTTCGGGGTCGTTTCCGGCGGATTTCTTGCTCCACTTCCGTTTCTTTCCGCCTCGTCCGAATCGCGTCCACCGTGTTTCCGTCCCCGGGAGCTTCGACTTTCTTTCGACAAGTTAGACGCCGCCGCCGCCGCCGCCGCCGCCGCCGTCTCGAAGACGCCCGTTGGTTATGCATAACGAAAAAGTTGCCTCGCTGACAGAATAAATGGGAGCGAGGGGCTGGTTCTGTAGTATGCTGCGAGCGTGTCTCTAAATTGAAGTCGTTACAACGCCTCGACTGAAAAAAACTCCAACAGGCCGGCTCGGGGATGAAAAGCCGTTGCCGTATTCGAGCAAGAAGCAGCGCTAGTGGGACGGAGGGTGACGGAGGGACGGAAATCGTCCGAGAAGCGAAAAAGAAGGTGTAGAAGCGTGCGACGAAAGCGCCGGGAAAAGACGCGGGCAAATCTTTTGACCGGGCCGACCTCTGGGAATTGAAGCTTTAATGCAATTTCTCCTTGTTACGCGTATTTTAACCCGACGTGCTCTTCTTAAAACAAGCATCCGTGTTAATGGTAGATTTAAAAACGATGCACGTTGCGTTCTTGTCTAAACTTTTATCTACCAAATCTAGAAATAATTTAAAAATACCTCGACAATTGTTTGAGACGCAGTTGTAATTAATTCCGATTGGTTGAACTTACAGGTTCCAGACATATTTCTGTTCTGTCTACAAGTGTTAATTAAATATAAATGATATTTTTGTTAAATTACGAGTAGCTATTTCCTTATGTATTTTGCACTAACTCTCTCATGCATTTACATACGATAAAATACGCCGACAATTGTTATAAATGATTAATATGAAAATCTGATAAAGTACAGTTGTTGCTGAAAATGCTTCTACGTCTAGATATAATTAAAGAGAGTAACGGGATTCAGGACGTGATCCACCGCCAGATAAGATAGAGAGAGTCGTTCGTGTCTTTGTTATCATCCGACGCACGGTGTCGTTTCTTAGATTGAAAAGACTTCCTTTGAAGCTCTGTTTCTTTGCCGTTTCTTTTTATCCATCCCTCGTTTCCATCAATTAAGAAGATAAAAACCCGTTAATGTGTGCCGCGTCTGGTGCAAAATGATATGCAAAGCATTCATCGGATAAAGGATACGGTTAAAGAAGCATAAAAATGAAATAACGAAGGTAAAAATAATATCAATGGTAATTTGTTCTCATAATGGACATTAAGAGTTTTAATTTCTAAAGCGTACATATTTCTACGAGGAGTATTGAAATTGATTATATCATTATCTTCCTATTAATCTGTTTATGTTATTCGATCGAATACATTTTCACTATTAAAACAGGTATACATTACAAAAAATCAACATCAATTTGCATACAGATTTCATTAACGCTTAACCCAATTATTATTATACAGGGTGTCCCAGAATGCATGACTTTCCTCTGAGAGTATGAAGGATGATAAAATTCTAAGTGCCAAGTTCCTCTTCCATTTTTTCCTAACAAAGTTATTAACAAAATGGCATGTCCGAGTAGGATTGACAAGAAGTGAAAGACGGCGTATTTTGAGAGACTGTATGCATAGTAATTATAGTAATTATAATTAAAGTACTATACGTGCTAATTAAAATAATTGGATGTTCTTTCAACTGGTTTTCACACGATCGCTGCACACGTACATTATACTTCACCAATGCACGACAGAAATATAAATGCTTGAAAATGAAATCATCTATTCAAGTAAATATCGATAATTGGAAAATCGATGAGCCGAGAAAAACGAAACAAATTCGTGGAAAACAGTTGGTCAAATAGCGTTTCCTCCAATCGTGATGTCATTAACCCAGATTACCGGCAGGAATTAATATTCAAATTAATGTTCAGAAGTCAGCGACGCGTGTATACATAGTATAAGCAATACCGATCGATTCAACGGAGCGAGATTGCGCGTGTAATGAAAAGCCTCCACGGCATAAACTCGGTTGCCCCTAATATTAACGGAAAATGATTATGAAAACGTATTTATACACATGTATATGTGTATACACGGTGCGGAACCAGTGTGGATATTCTTGAAAACACCTGAAGCGCCTGTCGGCATTTACGTGAGTGTATCTCCCAGCAACATTTCCTCTAATCCAGATGTCATTAAAGCGGATTACTCGCAGCAAATTAATATGCAAATTACTGCACGCACCGGTTTTATATAACTAACCAGTGTCTCATATGATAGTGCGCGAACCGCTGGGTTCACTAGTCCTACCACGCGCGCAGCATCGATAACTATACTCTTCTACTTCTAACTATGCAAATTAAAAGTTAGCTCCACAAAGGAAAAGTGATATATCCACGAGAGGATTCGTATATAAACCATGTACATATTTTTTCATAGATTGTGTAGACAAACCAACCTTAATATAAGTCACAACTATAATTAGTCATGTTCGAGTTATTAATCGTTCACGTAGACTTTAGGTTCTCTAACTCCAATCTCATGTATACTTTATCATAAATGAATGACAGTCAATATACAAAAGTTTAATCCAAAGGATCTTATAGCGAAACTGACTTCATTCAATATTTCAATAATTTAGAATTCGTTGATTTATAGATATTTATTAAAACTGTGTACATATAATGGAGGGACGTAGGTATACGTAGCAAAGAGGCGCACGGAGTTGAGAGGTAGCGGAGTCTCTTGAAACGCATTTAGCCGAGGGCGACGCGACCACAATAACGCCGCGAACACCGCCGCGGAAAAGATTAAATGATAAATTTCCAAAGCAACCAGGCGACCACTCGACCGCCACTTATCCGTCCACTTTGTGCCACGCGACCCCCTTTTTGTTTACTGCCTCGAGGCAACGTGAAAACCGGCTCTTCTTTATACCAGTACCCATACCCATGCCGGTCTTTATTATTTGGATACAACTACTACAAACCACCGTGGAGCACGCTTGTCCTCTCGTCGCGACGCTGAATGTATAATTAATATGAGTAATTAGCTAAAAGCTATTGGTTCCCTCCGATTTCTTTTTGTACTGAAATTAAAAATGTGAGTGGCAGCGTATCGGATTATTTAACCTTGCATAATTTAAACCAATCCAGCTTGCAGGCAACTTGTCTTTAAATATTTTATTATGATGTAGCAATATCAATTAGAAAAGAGAAAAGGCCTAATTGGTAGATTCAAGAAGAATGCAATTTATATTGGTTTATTACCTTCTGAAACTCGAAACTATGTACACACGACTATTAATAAATAGAATCATATGTAATTTAAGACAATGATTCTCGACCCTATTTAATGTGTTAGTTTCTCTTATAGAAACAAAATCCGAAAATAGTAATAAATTTATGCTTCATGCATTAAATAAATGGCAGATATTAGATGACTTAAACGATTTTTTATTGGCCTCATAGTAGTGCCATACAGAGTACAATCGACCCATATCCAAGTATGGCTGCAAGAATTTTTTGTTTCTGTCTAAAGAGCACTATTACCGTGGATGCATTAATTAAAGAGAGTAGAAAACTCGCGTTTCTTGTGATTTCGTGGTTCGCGTGCTTCGGATAGTTCGTGCAAGACTGCCGATTATATTCCGTCTCGGCCCCGGAGAAGCGAATCTCGCCTCCGAAGCTGTAAGAACCGATTAAAAAGAAGCGAGAGTGGAAGGGAGCGCGGGGTCGTCGAGAAGCGGCGGAAATTGAAATAATTTCAACCGCTTCTCCCATGGTATTACGGCTCGGCTTGGCTTTCAAAGTCTTTCGGTTTCGAGGCGCGCCGGCAATTTTCTGAACGCGTTTCCCCTCGGTAACATTGATATCTCTCGGTGTTCGAGACTAACTTTTCTTTTCGACTTTTCTAACAATTTCATTACTATACTGCTATACTATACTACTGCTATAGCTATACTACTGTGTGT
>NW_017178472.1:975599-981694 GCF_001652005.2 Ceratina calcarata
TGTCGTTTTTTAATGTTCGTCTACGTATTGGAAAATAACATTAATTATTACTAGACCTGATATTATATTAACAGATAATGTAATATGATATAATTATGATAGTATAGTATGATACAAGTAAATAAAACCAAGCGAAATCGTTTAACTGATTAATTACTTGTTGAGAGTAGAATTTTATTACCACTTTATTGTCAGCTTCTCCAGACTTATAAATCGATTCATAGATGCTCCTTCGAACGAGCTTCATCAAGGGATGATTAAACAGGAACAACCGAATGGTGTATCTTAAATATCCCTGATCCACCCCTCGATATACCTATATACATATTTACCCTACGGATCTCTCGAATCGGGTAACTAGGAATAAACTTATTTACATGAGACCGGTATTCCTCTTCGTCACCTAACTTACCATTGTAACTCGTGGTTAAATGTAAATACGGTACTGAGCTTATACACATATTTGCTTACATCGTATTTGTTCCTCTGAGAATTTGCTGATTCCCATGATTAAGAGTATTTTACACTCGACAGGAAATAATTCGTACAGTTATACTTTAGTACTGGATAAAAAATTACTTCTACCTCGTTGTGTAAAGAAGTTAAAATAACATACTAACAGTTATTACGTACTAGCTGTGTAAATTGACACACACACACTTTGCAAATACCCTAAATATGATAAGGCATAAAATGGATAAAAGTGAACGAATATTCATAAATGAAAATGAGATTTAGAACAAGTTTCACGCGATTTACAAATGATAATAATGTAAATACGTTTAAAGCTCTTTAAGAATGGGATTTCCGCTTGTAACGAATTACCGCGTTTGGCAACAAGAAAGCAACCCTTTTTAGAATAGCTGATCCTAAAACAAGATCGCCTACGAAAGTCGCGATTTATGTACCCTTTTGCGATCTCTCGTTACTTCCTCCATCTCTCGCGCACGTTTTTACTCTTAACTTAACAGTTGATCCTTCCTTTTCGGACTCCCTCACTAGAAAGTGAATATATATGAAAGATATAAATAACGAGCGGGATAATTTTCTTGGCGAGATCCGACCTGCTCTCTTGTTTACGATCCCTCGGGTGCCTTCTTACGTGCTCCGCACCGCGAAAATTCTATCGTTCTTATTCATATCCAGTCCGAGCTTCTCATTGTTTCCTTCATAGCTTACACCACCAAAACTAAAAAAACTAGCGTAAGGTAAATATTTGCTCAGGTAAAATAATGTTTATAATTTAGCGATTAAAATAATACCATGCACTTGGACTTGTTATCAGATATAAAATTGGCTTAACGTTATGTTAGACATTAAACATGATTATGTTATTACTAATCTTCTACTATTTACTCGAGGTAATTATTTTATTACTATAGAGAACAGTTCGTAAAATATCAAGTTTTTTTACGTGTATTATACGATCGAACACTTTTCTATAAAAAAGTTATAATCCAACGCAACTCGGTGATAATCGACGAGGAATTACATTTTTCATGGCCACATTCGGCAACGTCGTATTAAGAATAAAAATAGCGGGAGCTGGTTTCCAATGGGAGCGCGGGAGCAGTTGCAGTTTATTATTCAACGGCAGTCGTACAATAATACAATGGGAGATCCTCTCGCGATGATTATTTGCACCGTGGTAGATAAAGGCGACGCGCGTCCTCAGGACAAGGAGAATAATGAATTGCTGCCGCGTTGACGTTAACCGTGTTGCGAGACGCGTACGCAATTACACGGATATTAGCATCTTACCCATCCCCTTGCGTACGTATATTCGTCTTTTTCATAGATTTTTCATCCGTTCACCTTGAACACGAATTTCGTTCATGTAAAATGTAGAACTCAAGTTTCGCTTGATACATCCATGTATAGTATTTGATACTATCACATATGTATGTCACAATAAGCGAAACATTTTCCTTTATCCAATCGTGCACTTCTAATCTAAATTACATCAAGTATTCCACAATCCGAGGACAAGAACTAATCAATTAAACAATGACGAAACTGTCCTCAAATACGGAACAGACGGTCAGACATAGTAGAGACGTGAATTGCAATGCAATCTTATAAGTATATATGAATGAAAGTAAAAATGTAATTCCAGTTGAAAGTTCATGGTGTTCCATGTATTTATTTATCACGAGGATAGGAAAATGTCGAATACCGAAGAACCGATGCGTCGAGAAGACAAACAATACTGAAGAAGGTGAAGGAGGAAATGGAAGAGAGACAGAGGGCAAGTCAGCGTCACCGGCGTCATTCATTTAAAGGATTAAAATCCGTGCACCGGCTCACGCCGGGAATGTACGAGCATTCACTTACTTAACGTGGAAAGGACCCTTATTCCCTTTTCTTCCCTGTCCTATCTTCGTTCCACGGCAACTCAAGTCCGTCACCGCCTCTTCCATCTTTCCCCGTTTCGCCTCGCCCTGTGTTCTCCGGAGAGGCCGCGACCAGCAATCAGCGTAATGCACCCGCAGACACACTCCCCTGACCCCTTTGTACCCCGCCTACTCGATGCACACAGTCGCAACGTGCGCCCGCACTCGCATGTGTGCGCGCAACGTACGAGG
Source organism: Ceratina calcarata (assembly GCF_001652005.2). Classification (NCBI taxonomy): domain Eukaryota; kingdom Metazoa; phylum Arthropoda; class Insecta; order Hymenoptera; family Apidae; genus Ceratina; species Ceratina calcarata. The sequence continues at coordinate 978,185 of NW_017178472.1, forward strand.
AGCGCCGCGCCTGTACCCTGTGGGCCAAAGACCCTGATAACGCGAGAGAGCTTTGGAGTAATGCAGACGCAATGGCAATCTCTTCGAGAGCAACGAAATAGATCGGCAGGACGTGGATCGATGCGAAAACCGGCCCATCCTCTTCGCCGCGAGAACTTGAAACGCTTCTATCCCTCTCCTTGAGTACTTCTATCGTTCCATCCCTCACTCCTCCGTCAACTCTACCGCGCCGCGATTCGCCTTCTCTATCTTTTCCTCTCTGGTCTCGCTAGGCCTTCTCGGTTCCAACGAAAAAGTTGTTAACTTCGAGATTCATTGCGAACTCTTTCGAGGTATGAGTAGCGACGGAAGTCCGGTGGAAAGGAGGAGGAGCGGCTGGTTCGTGGCGAGTTGAAACGAACGTAAAAGGCGCAGCAGAGGGTCGGAATTTTCTCTTCGGGGGTAAAAAGAGGCGAGGTAGAAACGCGAAGGGTGAAAAGCGGCGCCAAGCCGCGCTGCACGAGGAACGGTAGCTGTCGGGGAAAGAGGAGAGGTGGGAGTTCTAGTAATCCGGTGAAGGCGATTTCGTACACCTATTTCGCTAAAGTGATTCCATGCCTTCGAAGGATTTGACTTTTCAACAGGAATCAAGACCGTGCGCCTTCCAGTTCCGGTTGTAAAACGTTGAGAACGTTGCAATTCCTCTTTCCTGGGAATGCAGAAAGCTCATCGTTCCTTTCTAATTCCGGAATTACATACGTACCACGTCACTGTCCCGTGGAAAATCCTTTCTCGTACCGACGTCGCCCGAACGATCAGAACTTTCCTCTGGCTGGGGATTTCAAGTTTAATCGAACGACCCGCGCCTTCGTGAATCTTGCTTTTAATTCGAAAACAACAGAGAAAATGTTTGCTTTTACAGAAACTGGATGGAAATTGTTATATCGACGCGTAATTTTTACAACATTTTTCATTAAGTACGTCAATCATTTTTGCATTTAAAAAAGATGAAAGAAATTCTATTCTGTCGCAAATAACAAGTCTAAATCAATTGAATCATCAATTTTCTATATATTTGATAATTAAAGTACAAAATAATAAGAAGGAAGATTGGAAATACGAAGGGCCGCCAAACCGTGGAAATTATTTACACTAAGCAAGGTAGGCAAAAAAGATTGCGATCCTGTAGAGAGAGGCCAAGCTGGTGTTAACTCAAGAAGGATTTCCATGGGGCCTGACTAGGGATTACGAAAACTCGTTAACCGTTAATGGTCTTAAATGACGAACGACGAGATTTTTCTGGCGCAACAGAGGAGTCGGTGTCCAGAGTGGAATTTCACGTGCTATATAAATAATGTGTGGTAATAAAGTGGCCTGGATAGCTAAGATATTCGGCGCCCATGGGCTACTAAAAATAATGCGCTTCTCTTCATAATAAAATACACTGAATGGCTAGCGGGAGCAGGGTGACCGGCAAAGTTATACAAAAGTGTAGAAAACTGGCGCGAACCGAACCAAAACCAAACGTATTTCATTGATAGACTATATTAGTATAAGTGACCGGGGAAATTCTAAGAATACATATTTATTACCAAACTCCAAATCAACGATATGCATACATATAATACTTTTTAGTTCATTTAGAATAGGTTATTTGGTTATTGTTGTCATGAAAAGATTTCAAATAAAAATACTAATGATAATAAAAAATATAATACCAATAAAAATTGCCGCCCCCAAAAGGCCTGCGCTCCGGGGCTTTAGGTGTGGGCTTTAGTGTTAGGCACCCTGTGGTTAGGATGGTCCTGCCTGGATAAGCCATCTACCGTAGAAGAAGGGTTTGAAAATTGTCTAAAATCGAAAGATAAAGCCCGAAGGGGATGAATTGTATGAGCACCCTGCGGTGGAACATCGATCCTTGAATTACGGTCACATTATGACTGCGAAACTTGCTAAGACCGCACTTTCCTACCCTTCCAGCGAATTAATCTACGCGAAAGAAGAGAAGCGCCTCGGAGCCGATGATTCATTTCAGAAGGGAACGGAGGGGAAGAGGAACGCAGCGAAAGAGAGAGGCTTGAGAGGATTCCGATAACGAGGAACGATCAACCATTCCCTTCGTCGATTAAATGATCGCACAAAACGCTGACATACGCTGCCTATTGTTTACGGGGATCTGTTGGTGCCACTTGCTTCCCTACGATTTATCGGATTTCTCAGAATACGGTCAATTCAAAAAAATTTGACTCACTAATAATGGCTTGTTTCTTAAACCTCTTATGCATTCAGAGATGTGGCGATTTCTTATTTGTTGTTTAGAATATTATTTTAATATACATTTTTGACGTTTTTAATGAAGTTTAGGCAACAGGTATGAACATATGCTAATTTTATATTTTTATACATCTTAATTGTTTCAGCCGATTGGAATACATTTGAAGAAATACGAATGGGTGGGGCGACCAGATATCGGTGACTGTTCATTATGGGTCAGATCGGCCACTTTGGAGTTCGACGATGGTTTGTGGCAGTGCCAGGTCACAGCAAGCGACTTTACAACGCAGGATGCGTTGACTTCTGAACCAGCGAGGCTGGTCGTCAGAGGTAAGGATCTTCAACACGATATTAACAATACAGGAATTTGTATCGATTACTATATCCCTAGGTAATACATTTGACCAATAAATTATAACTGAACCAAATCAAAGGTAATAATTCTTTCAAATAAAGATTACTACTTTATCTGTTCCAAATGAAAATTTAAGGCATTTAATTTATTTTGTAATTTCACACATACATTGTTATTTTCAAATATTCTATGCGCAAAAAAATTTGCACTAATAGGAAAGACATTAAATTATGACGTAGTGTCAAATATGTGTTTATCTTAACAATTCTGAAAGTGGCATCAGGGAAACCTGTACAAATACCCAGTTTCTATTCAGCGAAAAGCGACAATCGCTAATCAATATGTTAAGCGTCTCGTACGGATAATAAGATATTCATTCGCAAATTGCCATTTGAAGCTCTATTGCGCCCTGTTCGTCAAAGTGTTACCACGTGATCATCAAGAGCCACGCTTCTCGTTGTCGTTTTTCATTGTCATTACATTCCCATTGTGAGAAAATTGACGCGTCGTTCGGCATAGCGAATTGTAAAATCGTGATGAAACCAGGTGACCGAAAAATTCGAACACGAGAAAATTCCACGGACGATCGAGCAATAAATATTACTCGTGTTGCGTTACGACATTTACCATAGATGAGTGTTAGTAATCGCGATCGAAGTTTATCGTTTATCCATATAACCGACTGCTTTTATCTTTCCACGTTCATACCTAGCTAGCTAAAAGGTTTTATCAATAATTATCCTAATCAAGTTTCTCTTATCATAATGTATCCAATTTTTGCAACAATATTTATCTGGAGAAAGAAATTATCAGCGAGAAAAAAGCATTCAGTTATTAACATTTATAACTTTATTATCTTGAACTCGTTTAACAAAAATAAGAAACGTATATAAGGAAAGTAA
>NW_017178472.1:982300-988222 GCF_001652005.2 Ceratina calcarata
GTTAAATTTTACTATGGATGAAATTGTTCTTTTTACAATTTATCTTCTTAGAGTAGGTACAATATTATCTTAGGGATATTGATGACACCGTGAAAGGTTAACAAAATGAAGCAATCACAGACAACCGAACCTGTGAAAGGTCTTAATCAAGCGTTTAAATAAGTGCAATGATAACGGGACGGAAACAGCAGCCGCGTGTCTCCGGATATCCGACGGGACGACGGTGCGACAGCCAAATTAACCTCTGCTAATTTTCTCATTCTAGTCAGCCCTCGGCGACCGCAGATAGAGTACGCGGATCGTCTAATTCTACCCGGCAGCAACGTGACAGCCCGAGCAGGTGAGATCGCTACGCTCACTTGCAGAGCGCGGTATGGGAATCCTTCGCCTCTAATTAAATGGTTCGTAATTGTTGCACCGTAGATTCTCTCCGTACTCTACTTAACTACTCCATCTCTACCACACCATCCGCCCACCCCCATTTCCTGTCGCGGTCTTTTTAATCCCCCTTTCCATAGCCGCAGCCTCGAAACCGCGCTATTGATTAGTCCTATCGATTTCGTTACGTATTCCTCGCTGAAGAATAGTAGGATATTCGTATTTGAGGACATTGTGTACATTGCAGATTTTACTCCTTAAGCTACTTGGATTGTACGAGTAAATAATGAATAATTTAACAATATTGAATGAACTTTACTTAGGTTTAAAACTTAATAATGCTTCGCTACCAAAAATTGTATGTTTCCTAATAGTAAATAGTAAATTCTGCAGCACAATTATTATATAATTGAAAAAAACTGTACGATTCGAGGCTGCGCTATCACGCGTTATTTTTCTTAAAATTTGTAAGTTAAAACGTAGCTCTCGCAAATGAAGCGAACACACGAGAATAGATCGTGGAAAGGTGAATCAAGAAATTGAAACGGGAGGCAACTCCGGGTACCTCCGGTAGGATCCGAGTAATAGCGTTGGTTTTCAAGGGAAAAGGTTTGAATGCTTTCAGATTACGCTACCCCGGTTCGCGCGCCCGGCTCGACTCGACTCTCAATCATCGCCGAGAAACGCTGCTCCCTTTTCGAGATTGATTCGATTAGCCCCTCCGCGCGCCCCGCCGCCTCCGACTCGATTTCGTCTTTCGCGGACTTTGGACAACTTAATTCCGGTCTTTCGCGCTGCGCCGCGCCGTCAACGAGGGTTTCATCTCTGCAGCGTTAATCTTTCGATTACCGCTGCAATCGCTCCAACTTACTCTCGAATCGAATCTATACATACATGCATGTATACGTACAGAGCGAGTCAGCAAGAAGTTTAAAATTATTTACTGGTCATTAATTCTATTATAAAGACTGATAGAAATACATTTTCATTTATTAAAATAAAAGGATATGTTCATTTCATAATCTCTCACAGTTAATCAAATAAAGAATCGTAATTGTTTTTAACTGTCACTAATATGAGGTTCAGATCAAATTACCATTTTGCTATCAAACTCTCTTTTATAAACGAAGGAAAGAAACCGGCCTGCGACACATAGTTTCATTCGTTCTGGAGGAAGCTCGGTTAATTTTCTCGTCGCGAACATCATCCCGAAGACCCACCTTATATAGATGATAAATCCTCGTCGATGCGACTGTGGCACGGCGGCTCGCTGCCCATGAATAATCATGATCCATTCCGAGCGAGTTATCCAGACGAAGTGAAGGAGCTTGCAGGGCTCTCCACTTGCACTCCCGGGAAGGCACAGAAGTAACAGAGGAAGCGAAACGAAACCAAACCGCGATAACCTGCGCGAGGAACGTTAATTAATTTATAGACCAATCACGGGTTGGCCTAGGATCGCGGAAAGTTTGAGCTAGAACTTCCCGCGAACGTGTTGGGGTATTTCGGTCCACGAATTCCAGACGAGCTCCGATTCCGACCTTCCTCTATCTCCGTCTCTCCCTCGCTTGGAATTAGCCTAATTGACACGACCACGAACGTACCTATATACCTATGACTCGATCGTTGTCAGCTTCTAGATTTACGACGTCGCGACGGGAGGCGGGGTGTCTTTTGATTCCCGGTGGATCGCGTTTACGGTTGCGCAAAGGGATTCCATAGGATTCCCGAGATCAACGGCGATGAAGTTGTGTCTTGTTTTGTGCAAAACTGAATAGACTGCGAATGTTTATTCATTTACGGTGCAAGTTATTACATAGGTCGTAGACGATCATTATACTTACATGATAGAAATACAAAGCGTTATTATCATTGTACAAAATACAAATTACAGAATTGAGATTTATGATAATTAAAGTGTTAATAATTGGTTTAGTTATTATTATCATATAATTAATACAAATTTATTTTTGTCTTTCTACGTGTTAACGTAAGATTAATAAAAGTCTAAAAATGTTTTTCTAGTATTTACTGTTCATGAAAGAAATATGAGAATTCATATAAACAATCGCAGTCTACTTACAATTCAGTTCTTCCTTTCTTTTATTCATCTTTCATTAATCATGATGAATTTTATGAATGAAATTTATTAATGACAATGGATTGTTGTCAATCAAAATAAATCGTCTCGGTACGCTTTGTTTGCGAGAAGAATGACTTTGGAAATGAATCACTAAAAGCTAAGCTCTATCGTGTTTGCATAAAGGCCGGTAATTTATAAGCAGAAGTACTATTTTCTCTACAAGGGAAGCATTAAAACGCTTTTATAAGAGGGAAGAAGAATGGTTGCGCCGAGTCGCGCCACGCAAAAAGGACAAAGTCGACTCGAACCGCCAAGAACGATGCACTCTTTGGCCAGAAGAATTGATCATGCTTGTTCTTTTTCCCTCTCCACGCAAAATTCACGAGCTTCTTTACACGTACAAACACAGAGATTTCTTTGGCTTTCTATCCAAGTGACCCTCCCCTTGACCAGAAGTTTCTATCTTACGCGCGACCGAAACGAATAACCGCCCCCACGAGTATACGTATATCGACGTACAGTTGCATAGTTATTTATTAGTGTAACACTATGCTATCAGCGCGATAAATAATCCAATTAAAATATATATACAACGAAAAATTATCTAATAAATTAATCAATGGAACTGTTCTGGTGTGCTTAACCCTCCAAGATGTTCCTTCTCGCTCGAAAAAAATAAAATGCAAATGTATATGTGCTGTATGGACTTTTAGAAAATTGTTACAGAAAGTTATAAATGCAACTATCATAATTCAATAGGATTTTTCCTAAATGATAAAAAGTCCCTTACGTTCTTTAACTAGAAAAAGTAAAATTTTTTGTTTTCACGATAATCTGAAACTTGTGAGACTGCATCTGAAATGAAGTAATCGAAATTGAGATAAGCTGCTAAAGTAAATATTTAGTCCAAGTTATTGAACAGCTCGAAAAATTCAGTATTCTACTCAAGTCGCAACTCCGAAACGGAATCACCGTCTCGATACTTGAGACCCTCGGAAATCTTGGCGTGATTACCGGCTGGAATCTTCGGTTTCGCAGCATGAGAGAGAGAGGAGGGTTGAGCGAAGAAGAGGGAGGGTCAGGTAACAGTAAGAGCAGACAACCAGCAGAAGTAAGAAGGTTGCGGATCGGGTGTCCGTGGGATTTCACCCCGCGCAAAGTTGTCACACAGCGAGAGTAATTGGAAATGCAAATTTTCGTTGGGTATAATGCGCACAGGTACGTCGGCGAAACCGAAGTGAGGACCCTGAGGCCCCAGGTAAACTCCACGGAGGCTGAAAATCCTCGAACTTGGTCGACGTACAGCGTCTGCGAGATCATGGCTGAGCGGTCGCATTATGGCCAACCGATAAGATGCGTAGCAATTCATCCTGCTTACGACAACCCCACCATGTCTTCCAGCACCGAAGTCAGATTCGACGTCAGATGTGAGTACTTTCACCTTTTCTCTCTTTATTAACGTAGATGTAAAAATAATTGATTATTAGACTACCGATTCTTATACAAAATAAAACTTTTATGGTTTCAATTAAAAATGATTATGGTTTTATTTCGTTTCAACAAATATTTTGTCTCATTGTCTCATCAAATTATTAACGGCTTTCGGAACGTTGCCTGGCAAGCGATATTGAAAACAAATATTATTTCTTGGGGTCCAGTGTTTTAATACCAAAGTGATCTTACTTGCGTGTCTGCGAGCAGCAGGAGGATTAAGATCGAGGAAAATTAATTCTCTGGAACTAGTTTAACAAACGATATCGAGTTACACCGATACCATAGCCAAAGGATTTTAGCATAAATGGGATTTAGGTTCACCGAATAAAGCGGTTCCTTTATTATAAAGTCCGGCATGGCTGCTCTACTCTCTCATTACTTAATACGGATTAGCGGTGGGATTAATATTTAAGAATAATCACGGTTATCCCTCAATTCTCAAGGAGTAAAGATCTCATCGTCTCACGGTTCCCGCAGCTCTAGAACTTTACTTCTCGCCCTCAAACTTTTTTAACGTGATTCCTGTATCCAGAAATAATTTCTTGCATATATACAATGTATTTATAATTAGACAGTCATTTGCTATCAGAGATTCTCGAAACTCATGTTATTATAAAGTATTGTGCTGAACATCATTATTATTTCAAAGAAAAAAAAATCTAATTTTATTTATAAAGGATCATTTGTTCAAAAAAATGTTATAAATAGAATACGGAAAAAATAAGAGCTAAAAGATTCGACTTTATCAGACTGATCTGTTCAGTTTTTTCGATAACAGATATAAACGAATTACGCGTGATACTCGCATCGTGAGATATACAATCCTAATAGAGAAACGAAGACGAATGATATTGTCATCGCGAGAAACGGGAGTTATTTACAGCCGAGCATTTGGTTACGACGTTCGGGAAGCGCGCGAAAGAACATTGAGTAACGAATAAATCGGTGTTAACGACAGGGGCAGACAGGAAGGGACCGCCCGTGCAACGCGCTGACCTAAACCCCTTCGTACCGAAGCAACAGCAACGGCAACGCGCGCTCCCACCGTGGGTAGCAATTTAACTCCGGCAACACACACGCCGGTAACCACTGAACCCTCATCAATCTCCCTCAAAACCCCTGCCGCGGCGTCCTGACGTCCTGCTTTTCAACCTTATCGACAATTCGCTGCATCGTCCAACAGTTTTGAATCGGTTTTTTACGAAACAACAATGACTGATGGTCGACGAATCGATATGACCGGTCGAATCTACTCCTCCCGCCCCTTTCCTCATCTCTTGTGTTTTCATCCCTTCGGAAAAATATCATCCCTCGCTCAGATACGACAGTCGAATGAATGGTATCAAGCAGGTATTAACAATTGACGTATCTCTTTTGCATTAACATACATGTATATTGAACGGCGACTGAGATAAGTCAGTCTCCTGTCATAGTATAAAATTCTGATTCAAATTTTATATTATGAAATTGAATATAAAATACATATGTATGTGAATAGTGTATGAGTTGTAACATAGTATAACGAAGATTATGATTATAATATAATTGATACAATACCTAGAAAATAAGAATATCTTTAACCAAAGAAATTTCTTCATTCTTCTTCATATGTTTCACCCTCCCCTGCCCCCGCGTCCTTATTCAAACTATGATTTGACTATCCCCATATACTACCATAATCGAATTGCAAATCTATTATCGGTCTGGCCGAAATTTTTTCTCTAATTTTCTATTAACCATGATTCGCAACCCCTCAGGCATCAGCGGTTCAACGGGAAATAATCTGTTTGAGATGAAACCGAACCTCGAGCCCTTCGGAATATCCATGAACGTGGTACATCTTACGGCTTGCAAGTATTAAGGAGAAGCGAGAGCAGTTCGTCACGTACACTGATTAAGAGTATTACCAAACTGGGACTTTCCAACGTAAAATTGAAAAGTTCCTCTCAAATTACCGATTAAATATT
>NW_017178472.1:988666-1028279 GCF_001652005.2 Ceratina calcarata
GATATAATACCTAAAAAATAAGAATATCTTTAACCAAAGGGTTTCTTCATTCATCTTCATATGTTTCACCTTCCCCTCCCCCCGCGTCCTTATTCAAACTATGATTTAACTGTGCCCATATACTACCATAATCGAATTGTAAATCTATTGTCGAACTGGCCGAAATTTTTTCTCTAATTTTCTATTAACCATGATTCGCAACCCCTCAGGCATCAGCGGTTCAACGGGAAATAATCTGTTTGAGATGAAACCGAACCTCGAGCCCTTCGGAATATCCATGAACGTGGTACATCTTACGGCTTGCAAGTATTAAGGAGAAGCGAGAGCAGTTCGTCACGTACACTGATTAAGAGTATTACCAAACTGGGACTTTCCAACGTAAAATTGAAAAGTTCCTCTCAAATTACCGATTAAATATTCCACGTCTATCAGGATTTCCGCTCAGAATATCGAATGATCCTCTCTTTCCCTGTGATGCTCTCAGCTTTCTGTTTATCTGAAGTATGCCGATGCCAAGAATTAGAATTTTGTCAGTGATCGATATAAATTCATCTGTTACAATTTTCTATTTTAAGAATATGAATCAATAATATCATTTCTACTAATTATTTCACTTGTATTGTATCATTCGAATCGTATAATGTGCTGTACGTTCTTCTGCCTAAGGAAAAATTGAAAGAAACATGATTAATAAAAAGCCAGATGCAATTGTAGTAATTGTAAGGAAAAAAGAGAAGTCTTGTGATTATGAAATTGGTAAGTGATAATTCATAATGAAATAAGAAATTATCATTTAAGTAGTATCTTTCTGAATGAAATAACGCACATGGTCAAAGATCTACGAATAGATTGGATTTGTGCACGGTAAATAGAATTGTGAACAGTGTAGCTGATACGAGAAACCTGGCGAACCGTATTCCCGACAGTCATTCTTTGGGTAAACTTCAAACGCCTCTGTTTTCACGGATGATGGTGACGTCGTTGGATCGGAACAAAACCGGTGGAAAGAGTTAAAGCACAAAGGGCGAAATAAAGAAAAGGGAAGAGCTTGCATTTCGAGGGGCGCAGTAACGAACAGTTTGTATCTTTTGTAGCTCGGCAAACAAAAATTTCCTGTTTCCCCCGTCGGAGAAAATTTTTCATTGCACTGCACCGTGCCGCGTTGCATCGCCGCTCCAGCTCTCTCTAATTAAGCCATCTACGCGCGAATCCGTTAATTAACCTTTATCCGAAGGCAGAGTAGCCTCGGCCTCTCCCCGCGTCGCGCCAGGATGCAAAGCAACAACTGCGGCTCACAAATATTTAAATATGCCAACAGGTATATATTTACCAGTGAACCGGCGATAAAACAACAAAGGAAATGCAAACACAAACATCAAAGTTCCATTTCCCTCTCTTTACACAATATCTATCCAAGGTTTACGGTGCGGTGCATTGGTCAATTTTCAAGCAGAATTTAAGCCAAGTATGTGAACTTCTTTATCTTCTTGGTCGAAACGTGTAAATTAAAAAAACAACAGCAGGAAGCACAAGGGAAATGCGTCGTGTTTCGAATCGAAGCAGTCGGAAATTTTTCTCACAAAATTTATTGTCCACCGTTCCGCGTATACTCTAGCCTCGGAGCGATAATGAATTTGTTTCGATCAACGTTGCGCTCGTTTGCTCGTAATTTACCACCAGCGATGCTGATCGAATATTCATGAAGCATTGTGTTCGAAAACGAATACGGGGATCCACCAGAATTTATTGAAAACTCCAGGAGAGACTTGACGCAATTTATGCACAGGTCATGTAGTTTTCGAATGTATATACAGGCTAGTCGCCCTTATTCGGTGTTACTACTGCGCGATCGTCTACAAACTCTAAACTGGTTGCTTACCGATAATAATGTCGAGTCTGTGGCTATACTGAATTCTTCTTCGTGACAAAATCATGAAAAGAGTCAATTGCAAAATTTCATTTAGGAGTCTTTTCATTCGTCAAGCATTGGCGGGTTAAAAGACTGACAATGAAAGAATATATAAGACCTGACAGTGACAAATCGCGATTTCGAAAATGCCAATCACGCATTTAATGTTCGCATTTGCGCCCGTACGGAACGCGGCGGAATGAAGTTTCAGGGGTTCGAAACAGAAACAAAAGCTCGGCGATCGAAACAGCTGCGGAGGCGGCTTTCCCCGCGGAGGAACACGTTGCGCAACCACACGAATATGGGTGGTCCAGTTCGGTACACACACAATCAGCCGCCGACGTGTGGTACCGTGTCCTATAAAATGCCGACGAATATACAGGAAAAAGAGTAACGGAAAGGAATAGCGTGGAGGCAAAGAGGGAGAAAACGTAGATGAAATTGTGAATGGGTCAGCGAGTGTTCGTTCGCGCGTATTGCGAAATCATTGTTACGTGAAATGAACAGCTGCGCGAGCTACCTTCCCGATCCGAAACCGCCCCCTTTACTCTGACCCATCTTCCTACAAATTTTTCGACTTTGACACCTAAAGCACTTAACTATTCAGAAATGAATATCATATTACAATGCGACGTAATTAGACTAATACTTTTAATCCAACATTCTTTATTTTATTATTCATTCATATCACCTTCAAGCTGTCTTGTCGATGAATAATCTTTCCCGTTGGTCATTTGTTTATTTGATAAGAAAATCCATTTTATTTCATAAATTAAGATCGATTATCCATTAATCAGGCTGTCTAATCTTTCATTAAACTGTAGAGACTGTAATCAGGAAAGATCCCCGGGACATTCGTTAATCCGACGACAAAAGAAACAGTTAAATCACGAAATCGAGTTACATAGAGTTCTCGCGAGACGTCAAGCACAACGCACAACGGTTGAAAGCGCGACTGGGTGGTGGGGAGGACGCGCGTGTCCCAGGGTTTAGCCACCGACGCTTCCTCTTTGCGAGAGTTGTGTAATCGCATTTCCAAGTCTGAATACGAGCTTGTTATTTTTGGCCCTCGGGAAATAGGTCGGGGCTGAAATTATTAATTAATACAATTTGGATCTGTACTCCAACATTAATTAACCGTCATTTGTGACGCTCTTCGGTAGGCGAGCCACAGTTTCATTGGTTTAAATCAACGGGAAGAGCCTGAGGGGAGACGGCGAACTGGTACAGGGTGGGAGTAATTGCGTATTAACGTAGTAAATTGTTTTCCGCGTCCAGTGGTTCGAATCGAAAGCTTTGTCTGGAATGAAAACCGGGAGAGAACCAAGCCGAGAGCTGGATGAAAAGCGAATAAACCGGACTTTTCCCGAAACTTTTTCGCCGGGCCTTCGAACTCGACACGAAATCCCGTTCATCGACCCTAAAGCGTAAAAAAGTTCTCGACAAAGTTCGAGCTGAAAAATACATTGTCGCTAGTGAATCCTGTTCGCACATAACGTTACTTGATAATGCATGAAATATTATTCATATCAAAAATTCCATTAGCGTCCTACTGTTCTATAAATCGACAGGTTCATACACTGAACAAAACTATGAAACAAAATCAGGTCATTCGTATTCTTAATGTATTTTTGTTGCCCAATTTATACCGACGAAATAAAGAGCATTATAAAGTTACGATCGAAATTCTAGCGACACACATATGTCGATTAATTAATGGAAAAAGGTTTAAAAGGAAGGAAAAATGGTAGAGGATTTTCCCAGACCGAGTAGTGACGCACGCATCGATTATCCAGGGAGGCCGAAATCAGCCGGTGCAGTTCCGGCCGGTCTCTATGTTACTATCTACCCGCTGGGAAAACGGCCGAAGGATTAACGGCGCGCAGGTGTAATTGAATTTTTCGTGAGCTGCGGCCAACTAATTATTTCTGACAAGGAATAACGAAACCGGTTCCTACTTTGATTCATTATTTTGCAGAACCGGCTTGCGTAGAGCGGTCGCGCGTACGTACGCGTACGCGTACAATTGTTTCCAGTACCATTGTCGGGGTTCCTCCTCGTATTGGTTTCTTTACCGATACGGGAGAACGGGAGAGAAAATGATCTTCGAATCGAACACGGGAAATGAATCGATTAAATCGTAGAGCTTCTTTCTCTTCTTTCAGACGATACGAATCGAATCCACTTTTAATTACTCGCTCATTAACGAAGGATTGAATCTGGAAACTTGCTACAGCTCGAAGTATTACTCTCTCGCTCTGGCTCTTACGAAATCCGGTGTTTATTTTCCCGCAGTCTTCCGCGGCGCGCTATGATTAAAACTGTGATAGCAATTCGCAGTCGTCCGCGACTTCCATTAAACCGTGTTCTACTATTTGTCGAACTACCCGATTTCAGCCACGGAAAAGTGTTTCCTTTTTTTCACGTTAGCGGAAAATTCATTTCTCCACCTTCTCTACCGCGAATGAGAGAATGTAATTAAAATCGTAGAAATAATTGAACAGATTAATTATATTTACATTATGGGTAATAAAAAACTTATTGAAGCTTAAATGTTATCTTCGCGGCCAATTTTCTACTATTAATATTAGTCAACGTACGTTGTTTTTTTAATAGCAAACCTTTCTGTACTGCTATAAAGTTATCAGGTAAAAGATAATATAATTCCTGAAAGAGATATAAATCTGAGGAAATTGATCTAATATGTAAAAGAGAAACGTGAAATAAAACAAATATCATGGAGAAATAACGAAATGTTACAGATGCTCCTGAAACGAGATTGATCGGCGTGCCGACTGGCCAACTGGAAGAGGGACGAGGTCAACTAGAGATTCGATGCGTGGCCGACGCGAATCCCCCGGCTTCAATCCTCTGGAGGAGAGAGAAGAGTCCTGGTGTTACAGAAGTGGCGAGCATAGGCGAGACGTTGCTCTTCGCGCCAATCTATAGAAACCACGCCGCAGTCTATATCTGCGAAGCAGCGAACACCGAGGGTGAAAGCAGCCCCGTGTCCGTTCAAGTGTCTGTCAACTGTGAGTGTAGCTCTTCCTCTCTCTCTCTCTCTCTCTCTCTCTCTCTCATTCTTTCTCCATGTTTCTATTTTTCCTTTTTGCACTGGCCTCGTTTCCACCCTTTGGCCAATCGCCCTGAAAATATCCGCGATTAACCCCTTTATGCCCCAGACAGCCCTAAGCGGCCCGACATACTCGATTGATTCCCTCTATAGGACTATGCACACGGCAGAAATAACTGGCGATATTTTTAACAACTTTGTGAATAAAAATAGCGTCAAACTTCCCATTACACTTCGAACTTACAATTACATATGACTGACCCGAGTTATCATGTACACTTCTGGTACAAAATAGACACTTCGTCATTGCATATTTTTCCACATTAGCAGAATATTATTACATTATTGTAGAATCGTGGAATATTGTTAAAAAGTGAATTATCTTAATCGAGAAAGTTGGATATTAACAGGTATTGAATTGATAAAACTTGGTGCAATAGTTATTGAAACGTTGAACTCATGTCAGCAATATTAATTCCAACATCTGTTCGATGAAATACGATCGATAGAGGAGAATCGTCTGGTTCTGATGCAGATCCGCCTACGATCAGCTCAGTCGGGCCGGATCGGCTGACCACAGCCTTACTGTTTTCCGGAGCCTCGTTTGAGTGCACCGCGGATGCTATGCCACCGGCTGAATACAGGTGACCTAATGACAGAACTGCTTACTAATCTTCTGTACTAAGAATTCTATTCTTATTAAATACCTACGCTAAAGGCTTTTGTTCCGAACTTTAATTCCTATAAATTCAACGTATCTGGAACGTGTAGGAATTATCTTATAATTTCCATTTAATTCAACCTCCTGTTTCATTTATCTGTAAATATGTGCTTAGCGGCTTGTGGTAATTCCTATTTGCTTTCGTACTTGTTGCTTTACTTGTGTTGTGAACGTTATTCATAACCAACCATTAAAAAAATAGTTGTATATACCCGTAGACCAACGAATTTTATCGCAGCTTACTCTGATTTAAACAGGACTGTTTACATTAAACAATTCGTCGCATAATTTCTTTTTATATTGGATATCGTTCACGATATGGATATCGTGAATTGGATATCGTGAACGATATCCAATATAAAAAGAAATTATGCGACGAACTGTTTCATTGACAAACCTTTCTACAATTCTGAATAGATGTATTTGAGTAATTCCTGTTGGCTCGAGCAGTACAGTAGCTAAAGAATCACGAGAATGAACCCGTTCTTTTTATCTTGAATCAGGTGGGCCCAGATCTTTTCCGATGGCCGGATGCCATTGGAATGCGGTACCGGGCAGCGATTGATCCTGACGAACGTGACGTACGAGCAACAGGGCCAATACATATGTCTCGCCTCGAACAAGATCAATGGGAACGTCCGGGAAGTTAAAAGCGACCCTGTGTCTCTGCAAGTGGTCGGCGCGCCGAGGGTAAGACGCAAAAAAGAGAATCGACCAACCATTTTTCTCCGGTAGAACTGAATTAACCCTTCGACTGCGTGATTGACTCTCCCATTAATATAACAGAGGACATAATTAAGGTCAGAGGACAAAATTACTAAATATTATTAACGCTAATTTTATTATAAGACATCATAATATTTTTTAAAATACAATATCTTTCATGGTAACATAAATTTCACAACATAGAAATATTGCGCTTTTTGATTAATTTTCTAAAGGAGAAAGTACACGGAGTACTATTCGTATCGGAATTTCTTGTAATTTATTCTTGATCCATTTCGAGCTCAAAGGTTTTTGTGATCAAATTATCAAGAGAGGCTGATTGTTTTTTCTTAAAGTGCATTGCACCCTGGCGAGCCAGTGAAAGAATTAATCGGATCGAATTGAACGTTGGAATCGCGGTTCGAATTGACTGGAAAAATTCCCGTTCACCGCGCAAATCGAACGGAACGCGACTGTCGGTCGAATTAAAATTTAATCGGTTCACGGCGAAACGTCGAAAAGGGTGGAAACGGCGAAGCTAACCGGTTTTTACGCGTCCTGATTGCGTATTATCGGTCCCCGTGCTTTTATTGCGAAATCAATGTAATCAGGAAATGGACAATTGCTACCTGGTGAATAATTAACGAAATTATGTTTGTCCGCGCGTGCGTGCTCGTCGTACTGTCCAAGCACGGCTCGTATTTAAATATGAAACGAGGAATTCATATTTATCGTTCGCTGCTAGGCTCGGGTGCATCAGCAAGAGTTGAAAAAGTGTGCGCGAGAGTGCACGTGGATATACATACACCGTACGCGGCATCGAATGAAACGTCATTTTCACGACGCGCACTCGTCGGTTGATTGCAGCTACACTGTTTTTCATTCGCCTCTACATTTTGCGATCCATGATCCGAGCACCACTTGTGGTGCCTGGAATTCTACGTAATTGACGCGAAATATTTAGTTGTTTCACGCGCAAACGTTAGTACGGAAATATTCGGGGAAAATATTTTTTTACAGAGAAGCGAAAAAAGCGAAATTATCGATTATTGCACAGCCTGCGCCCTGTTAATTAACAGGTAACAGCGCGGACGTATATTCCAGCCAAGGTAGCTAAATTTTTTTTTACATTTATCCGTATATGTCATAAACGTCTTAATATCATTAATAACAAGATATGAAGATACTTATTTGTAAAAATTTTCGTAAGTATACCTATTGGATAAAACTCAAATAAATGTATGCGCACAGAACTGGTTCGATTAATCTAATATTTTTTATTGATTAAGAAAGAATTCCATTGCAATTAAAAAGTTGTTAAACGAACAGTGTTAAAATTGGAAGTGTTCCAAACGACCTCACGTCGGATAAAGATAAATCGTTTGAATGAAGGAATTGTCGAACGTATGTGCCGCAGGTGGTGAAGCCGGGAATCGCGGAGAAGTTCGTGGTGGCTACTACCGAGGGTAGTCCAGCGAAATTGGAGGTCAAACTGTGTTCTGACCCGAAGCCAGGACTGGTGGCTTGGGAATGGGGCAGCACCAGACTCCACGCCGGTTAGACTGCTACTCTCCTTCTATCGCCAAAAGATTCGAGTCTTTGGTTTGCCCTTTCAGTTATTTTTTTACGTACATCTCTTCTCGCTAATTGGCACTCCTTATTACTGAAAAGTGGTACACCTCGCGATTAATTAATTCGAGCATCCCTTTCGGCCACGGAACTCTACCCCTTTAATTATCTTTACTCGCGCCCCTTTTCTCGCGTCATTCTCGAGTTGAGACTAGACGCTTTCGCGGCGAGACCCTTCGATTCCTGATTCCATAGGTCGTGAAGGATCGACGAACGCGCATTAAATCGATGATACCTTTTTCTTTAAACTTTAATTCATTATGTTCCCATGACTTACGCTTATGTCATTCGTTTTTACTCCGTAAAAATTTAGTGATGTTACGTTTTTAAGCTCGGTTAGTAATTTTGTATTGTCTAATTTACAACAATTTCATATGCACTGTATATTTTGTTTTCTTATCCTTTTTATTCCTCAATTATTTCAAGCCGTAGTCATTTCTCAACACTGTTGAATTAGACAAACAAAATTTGATCAATGTTCATAGGCGAAGTTTTGGAATCACGATATCGAGCATTGGATCTGGAACCGTTACCCGTGGAGGATTGTTACGCAGCTATTTTGGAATTAACCACCACGGTCAAGGCGGACCAGAGATTGTACCACGTGATCGTGGAGAACAATCACGGCAGCGATCGACGATCCCTGATGCTGAGAGTCGACGAACCAGGACAGGTAATTATGACGTCTACCGTAAAATGAAATCGTCATTCTTTTGAATCGCGTGATCCTCTTTCTCGACTCGCTGGCCTAATTAAATTTAACCCATACAGAGAGACCCGCTTGTATTTAATTAAAAAGACCGAAAACATAAACGTTTGTGTCCCGCGTTCCAGAGACAACGACGTTTCCTGGTTAAAACAGCTGCTTTTTTCTCCTCTCGGCCACGTATTTGTTACAGATTCCGCTCGTTATCGGCGCTGTCGCTGGGTTTACGGTGCTCTCGGTGCTGGTAATGGGATTCGTTTGTTTCCTACGCTCGGATAGATGCTGCGTAGCCAGAAATACGGTGCCCGCGCTCCAGCAAGTGCATTGGTAAGCACGCGATATTGCGTCTCCAAACCCCCTACCATGGTGATTTGCGCGAATAAACGTCGAAGCAATTTACATCGAAAACTCGGAGAGAGAGAGAACTCTTTCCAGGAGACCACGTACACGCGCTAATGAATTATCCAATGGATCCCTCCGTCTCTTTCTCTCTATCTCCACCTGTGCTACCTTAATTGCCGATATCGCGACCCGACACTAATTTATTTTTCTCTCTGTACAAAATAGAGAGCTTTTATACAGAGACAGCAGAAAGCCAATTAATAACAATGCAGAATATTTTAATGAAACCGTTTGATACATAATGGAGAATTGCCAACATCATTCTTTTCCAAATTGTTATTTTTGTTATATTTTATCTCGTAATTTCTTGAAGTGTCTATAATACATTATACAAAAAATAGTTTGCTGTTTCACTAACACATATTTTATGTGCATATCAAATCCTTATTATAATTACTATTTTCCAATAATAAAAGATATAAGTGAGATCCATTTTAAGGGCCCGATACGCTTCCGGCAAGTCTCCTCTATTTGTATACGTGTGCACTTATGGATATCGATCAATTCGCTTCGAATCGGAAAAACAGGAAATTCGGGATAGTCGAGCAGACAGTACCGATTTGTTTCAGCACGAAAGCCTCGAATACAATGATAGAGGATCCCCGTTTAGCTGTGGACACGATGGAACGTACCAGCCAACAGTATCCGTCTGAAAAACGTCCGAACCACGTACTGAAACCCGTCCCGTCGCAACAGTATCAACAAGAGTGTTATCAACACGATCCGCCTCACCAGCAACAACACTATCAGAGGCACCATCATCATCATCATCACCATGGACAACACCACGGACCACAGTATACGCTTCAGGTCAGATAAGTTGATAGACAGAGAGACGAGAGACGCAAAAAAGAACTATTCTCGTCAAAGTAGAGCGATGATGTCGTCGCTGGGCGACGCATCCCGCCGGAAACGTTGTTGTTTCGTTCCTTGATGATGAGCATTCGAATCTCCGCTCGAAGATTCGAGATTATTATTCATTAAAGTAAAGATTTGAATCGCCTCGATTCTTGTTCGAAGATCAAGATCTTGAAAGTCTGTTGATAAAACTTCAAAGTCTTAATTGGTTCTGATAAGAATCACAGTAAAGTACGTCTAATCCGAGAATCATGAATAGTAAAGCTATACTTTTGATGGCCGATCGATAATTATTATTGGAGTAAGTTTAAAACTCTCAAAATCCTTGAATAGCATTCGAAAAGATCTGAAACTTAGGATGCACATTCGAAGCGATTCGAAGCGACTGAACCCATCGCTATTCAATTCCCTTTTCCTTCGGCCACGGGTTGCTATTCGCATAGCTGCGCGAATGCACGATTTAATACCTGCGTACGTATTATGCACACGCAATGTCAAACTTTTCCTTAACACTGTTCGTCCTTTTCTCACTCGTTCCAAGTATGTACAGCATCGTAATATGATCGTCCTCAGGTAGTATTTTAATTTTTCACTATGGCGCAGCTAGTCCGGTTTTTCCCTTTTAGTCTTCCAACGCGTGATTTTCCCGAGGAAATTTCAGAATTTAAAAAAAATTCACCGTCGTTCCCGGAATAGAAAAGAGAATAACGAAAAAGAATTCCCTTTTGGATTCCTGTCCGAAGCCTACGTTGTAGGCAGCTCTCGGTGCGTTGCCGTTGCAAAGGTGCGCGCTAAAGGTGAAATTTTTTTCAGCCGTTAAAACGGCATTCGAGAGCAACCTGGTGCAAAAAATAAAGAGAAAACACTCCCACCGTAGAAAGATTCAATCTACCACGGCGTTTCCCAATTGCATTAATTTTCTGCATGAATGTACAACCACAACACCGTTCGATACGAGTTAACAAAGTATCATCTCTCTTTATATCAAGAGCTTATAAACGATAACTTCGAACCAGAGTTCGAAGATCCTTTAGTGTTTTATTGTCGGTTGTACTATGGAAGAGTTTTCATGTTCGAGAGTTTATAGCATTCGTTACGCCTTTCAGGTATACATATACGTACGGTTCATCGAAAGCTCGTAAGAATTAGTGTTGACCGAGATTTCATCTGTGATATATTTTCTCGCGCTTTTGAACATTTTTCAGTCAGCGTCATCATCGATTTTCATACTTTTTCTTTCCCTTACGTGTCACCCCTAGTCCTTCGCGTTAACAATTACCGAGAAGTGATCCCGTGAACGAAAGTATCGCATGGTATACATTTATACGTACATACATACATATGTATATCGAATACGCGTTTCAGAAAATGAACCATAAGTGCATATGATCGAGTTGAATAATTCCGGATAGTCTTGAGCCGGTAAGAGCAATCCACGATGATTTTATTCTGACTGTTTTCACAACGCGCGACGCGGTGATCGGTCGTCGTGGATCTCACGGATTCCAGGCGGGTTCTCTACCGTTGAAAATTCCGTTCGACCGAGAAACCCGCCGGGTTCGATCAGCGTTCGTTCACGCTCGGTAACAATGAAAGACGAACGGTTCTCAAAGGGTCATGTATATACATAGTACTTACACGCTACAGTGCACGAGACACATGGTGTAATACTGTAATGCTTTGAAATAACGGCTAACTTATTATGTACATGGTTATTACCTAATCCTATTACCGCACGGAGACATGTATTATACTTACATGCATACACGCACGGGTTGAAAGTATGTTGCATTTTTTTTAATAGTCTTTAACCCTTTGCGATCGGGAGCGTTAGCTGGGTTTGTAACGGGACTCATATTAATAAATTGCACTTCTCTGTTCTTAATAAAACAGACTGAATGTTTCATTGACTTGATTATTTATTGGTATCGAATAAAAATCACAAGTATACGAATACGCATTGCAATGTGTAATTTTTATAAACAGTCGGTATTAATATTGAAGCAAGATTTGTTTTTTCTTAACGAATCGACGAGATATAAATTGTTTGTTTTGAACGCAAGGGGTTAATATTGATGCAATAACGCTCGATTGACAATATACTGGTACAAATGATAACCAGCACAACCGGTGACCTATCTCCGATCGAGATAATCATTTTGACTGATTTATGCGTATGGTAGGGTGCATTACGCATGTATTTGGTTGCATCTAGTCACCCCCTGGTGTCCCTTTCCCAATTACTGCAACCTACCTTCTAATGTAATTTCATTTAGGTGCGTGTAGGTAAGTAGCAGATATGTATAGCTACTTCTGATACATATAGCGCGATTATTACCGTGTCCTCAGATCCATTTAACTTATTTTCTCCTAGATATCACATAATTTACATATTTCTAAATTACTATTGTTTGCCATTCTATAATAATTCATTCTGATAGATTATCAGCATCAGTTTATACATATTTCTTAATTAGATTCTAATTCATTTGACTTTTAAACACTTAATCAAACTACTCAAAATCATTATACTGAAGTTAAAACTAGAAGTCTGGTAAAAAACTATTGCACGAGAGAAATTCCAATTTCATTAATTTAATCGGATATATTATTTTATCGAATAAAAAGTAAATCAAGTTTTACCCTCGACAATTCTATTAAATATAATCGTGTGTTGTAACAGAAGCGGCTGTATCCCGAGAAAAGCGAACTGCGTTTAATCCATCCAGCTTGCATCCTTGACACCAGCTTACGCTTTGTTTCCTCCATTTCAAACAGGACCGTTTCCAGCACGATCACGCGCGTTTCTCCGTAAAGCGTGTCGTTTACTAAAGACTGATTTTTATTAAAAAATATACATATAATACTCGTCCCGTAAGTATACCATCGGCTGAATCAGAGCTAACTGAATACATGTAACGAGGTTTTCGAAGACGCTTCGAAAAGAGTTTATACATATAATAAATACTATATACATATTATATATATAATATATAAATGTATACACGGTTGTGAAAATAGTTACTAATTATATAAATCTCGTTGCCAAAAGATTTATTACCGTTGCTGTAATAATAACCGGACGACCTGTAATTGCTGTCATAATTAGCGACCACGAATAATCGTATGTTCGATTACTGATCTACGCGTATCGAATTACCGAACCGCATCGGCGGCGATTACCGAGAATCACCGTTCCAGGCGATACCGATACCACGCTTACCGTTAACGCTAATTATTAATCGAACTTAACGATTGTTCAAGATGGTTTCACGTTTCCATAAACGTTAAGTTTCATCTTGTACGAGTACACGATTCTCACGGAAATCGATAGCACTAGGAAGCTAGATACGTCCGTTCATTTAATCCTTGACTTAAACCGATTCCCACCCAGGAGAGACGTGTAACGTGCGCTCATTACGGAATCATAAACGAGTTTAATCGATCTCTCGGACGTGCATACACGGTTCGACAAAATAGTAACAAGATGGATTTATAAAATGTGAAATTGACAGTCATATTTAAAAAACGTTTCGATCCAGGATTGCCAGTTTCTCAAAAAGAAATTGATCTCGTTAGTTTCCTACCAAACCATGAACATAATTTCTGCCCTTCCTTCTTCGTTTCAATCGCGACTCATTATTGTCACCGTTCGCAGAGTCACTGTAGTGATTAATTAGCTTCGCGTCTCGAGACTGTCCTCGACGCCGCGCGCCGTCGCGTCACGCCGGTGAGCTTTATCCACGCCTGTAATCGAGCAAATCAACGTGAGACGTTGACATTGCGTACGAAGTCCAGTACATATGGCGGAGTGGCCGAAGCGTACTTCGAGCACTCTCTTTCGTGTACTTATATCATGTTGTCATTAAAAAGCGATCATACTTGATGCATATGCTTGTCCGTTTATCAGATCCCCGTAACAATAATCCTTGTACGACGATTTACATATCGTGAAAACCAACTTTCGCGAGCATGCCGCGCTGGCATGAATTATTAATAGAAATCTTTTACGTTTAAAAGCTTGTAAAATTCAAGCATCGTTTGTTCATAGCATCTATCCTCTTTTTGCCAAACTTCCTAAACGAACTCAGATTCATTTTATTAATTAAAAAGAAGAAGAAGAAAATACACCGAATACATATGTAAATTTGATGCGAAACGCTTCATACAATTTCGAGACCCGAGAGTCAGTTAAATATTTATTTAAGTTATTTAACGAAGGCTTTGTTTGTGTTGGACGTTGATGATATTAATATAGAGGAAAATATGTGTTTTACGTTCACGAATACTTGATACTTGTTAGATAAAATGGAAATTACGGCGAAGCTAGACGCGATCGAAAAACAAATTCCAATAAAATCATAGTGTTATTTTTATCTGTCCGCGGCTCCCGTTCACACACATATTTCTACACAGGCGTAATTCCCTCTTCCGTGATTGCGATCGCGCGATTGTCACGATATTCTCTGTTCATCAGCGACGTATTTGCGTAATAAAACGCATAATTTCGGCGGCATTGTCGCGTCAATATCCATGCATCGTAATGAATGGTATCGATAGGCAGACCGATAACATGGCAAACAATGAACCCGGTCTGAGCGTATTACGTATAAAACGGCCCTGTTTCTTTTTCATGTACGAAAACATTTGCACAAAACTGCACACCTGTCTATCATAGTTTACCATTGTCCCAACTGCCACCGTAATTAACCCGTAGCATACGTATATGTAAATACATACGTCGTATTCGTAGAGTTTTTGATTAGACCAGCGCTTTCATTCGGTAAAATATAAAACGCGCGCATATCTTGAAACGCCGCGATTCTCTTAAGATCCTTAAGATGAAAATTGTGCAGGGGGAGCAGCTGTTTCTCAAACCAGATCGTTTAGCGACACTGAAGCCCCACAAGATCGAGAAGCCGCCGCAGTACACAACCTTCAAGCCGAGCAACTGAAGATTACTTGCTATTTCTCTATTTTCTATTGATGTACATTGATCGCACACTAAACTAAAGTCCCACCAAAAATGTGGAGAGCCAAGAGGAGAACGAAGGGAGAGATGACCGAAGAGGAGGAGCCTTCGGACAGAATGAGACTGAAAAGTGGCACGCAATCAAAATGAGCCGAGTTCAATGCGTAATAACTCGGTCTCCATTCTTCGTTCGACGCGCCATAACGTGATTCTTCGCGCATTCGATGAATTATCAGTTAATAATTCTTTCGTTCTTATGATACAATTATTTTGTTTTTTCATCGTGTGCGACAGATGTTCTTCCTTGTACAGATTATCGCTCGAACGAACTTTGAATCACGAGTTATTTAGTCGGTGGAAGAGCGATGGGATTATGAGATATCGTCGCTCTTTTCATGTTAATCGATAGATTTCATAGTGAAAAAGTCGTTTGTCTCGCAAATATAATACTGCCAGTATGTTCCATTAAAGACGATGTACGATATCAGAACCAATCAAAAAGAGAATTATATTGAAGCGCATTTATAACGCTTACAATAATGTTGTTAATAAAACGGTGATTTTGCAGCAGTTACTGGTTTTATTAATATTATACGCGAATACAACAAATCTAACACTGCGCACTTACACCGATGCGCCTTGTCAAATTTTTCGAAACAGTCATTTTCGTAACCATACGAGTTACTCGAAAACGTTTCTTTTTTTCTACGCAACTGTCGCCAATATTATTAAAAGACTTTCAATAAAGGAATTGTGCAAAGATCATTCGTCTTCATTAATTATCAACACCAATTACCAATACCCGATAAACTTTTTGAGAAAATTATATTTAGAGAGAAGTGAGGTTCATAAAGTAGTTTGACGCGCTTTTTTATTTACAGCTTATAATTTCCAATATTCTGATACATAGTTTTGGCACTTTTCTATAAGAGTCTTGAAAACTGACTATTTTTATTTATAGAGTCTTGAAAACTGACTATTATTACAAATTTCTACAACTTTTCTACTATTTTTACTTCCGCTTACTCTTTACTCAAAGATCTTTACACTTAATATCCTCAAAGTTGTTACTATTTCAACTTTAACATCTTCTTAAAATACGTATTAAGAATTACATAAAACTCTGTTATTGTTACCTCTATATTTTTCTTAACTTAAAATTTTGCCATTCATTATAATAAGAATTCAAATAAATCAATCACTTTTAAAATACATATACATTTTCAAATACATAGACATAGAGCAGCGACATGTAGAGTGTAAACTTCTAGTGATAAGTTTTGACACCGAGGAGACCTCCTCGGTGGTTTTCAAGGGTTTTCAGTTGGCTTTAGCGTTCGCTTACAGAGGGCTTAGAGTCATAGAATGACGCGACAGTTTCCCTTCCTTCATACTTTCTTCAACTAGTATTCCGTGTTATAAATTAATACAAACCTCGTGTTTGCGTGGTTTGCGTCGAGTGAAAGAGGTTGTGGGTGTAGAAAAAGAGGTTAGCCTGCGTTTTGAGCACTGATAAGAGATTTTGAACGTGACAGGTTTTAAGGATTTACTCAAAATTTTATACGCTAATGTAAATTAACATTGCTGTAATCATGGCGGTACGTGTACAGTTCGAAAATAACAATGAAATTGGCGTCTTCTCCAAGTTGACGAACTCTTATTGTCTCGTAGCAATCGGCGGTTCCGAGAATTTTTACAGGTAACCATAAATATGAATAAATGCTTATCTTATCGTAGATCACATTACTTATGTGTAAAATATTTCACGCGGTTGTGCAACAGTTTTCACGAGCGATTTTTTAGTTCATAACCTACAACTGTATTAACATAAAATCATTCCGAATATAATAAATATGAATGTATATATGTGAAATCGAATATCATTGAAAATTACAGTGTGTTCGAAGCGGAATTAGCTGAGACCATACCGGTAGTACACGCTTCCATTGCGGGATGCCGTATTATTGGTCGGTTGTGCGTTGGTAAGTGTAATAAAAGAAGATAATTTTCAAAAATTTTAATTGACCACATTTAAGTACAATATTTAACCAGAAAAAAATTTGGACAGGAAACAAAAATGGATTATTAGTCCCTAATACAACGACAGATACAGAATTGCAGCATATACGAAATTCACTACCAGACAAAGTTAAAGTACAGAGAGTAGAAGACAGATTATCTGCTTTGGGTAATGTCATTGCATGTAATGATTATGTGGCTCTAGTGCATCCCGATCTTGATAAGGTAAGTGTTCCACTAAGAAATAAAATTACTTCTACTTCTTATTTGTTAGAATTCTTGAAATATCTGTGAACATTTTATAGGAGACAGAAGAGATTTTAGCTGATACGTTGAATGTAGAAGTATTTAGACAAACTGTGGCAAGCAATGTTTTAGTAGGATCGTATTCTGTATTATCAAATCAAGGTGGTTTGGTACATCCCAAGACGTCCATACAGGATCAGGATGAATTGTCATCTTTGTTACAAGTGCCACTTGCTGTAAGATCATCTTATTAAAAAACTAAATGTTTAAAATGCATGAAATTTTAATATTATTTTCTATTTGATTAAAATATTTAGGCAGGTACAGTAAATAGAGGCAGTGATGTCATAGCTGCAGGAATGGTGGTAAATGACTGGGCATCCTTTTGTGGTATGGATACAACTTCAACGGAACTGTCTGTTATTGAAAGTGTTTTTAAACTTAACGAAGCTGCTCCAGCTGCTATTACATCGACTATGCGTGCATCACTCATAGAAAGGTGAATAGTATATATTTTACATTAAACCACAGTATAATATGTATTGCAATATTTTTGGTTTGTTTCAGTATGTCTTAAATAACGGTGAACTCTCTGGAAGAGCACAAAATATACTGACTGACAGCTCATAACGTTGTGCAAGTGTATATAAATGTAATTGTGTCCATACAACTGCACAATGCTGTGCTTTCAACCATACAACTATCAACAATACAACTGCAGCAAGCACATTCTCTGTATGAGTTTATGAATACAATTATGACAGAAATCTGTAACTAAAATTTGTATGAAAAGTATAAATTCTATCTGGATTTTTTCCAAAGCATTTCTAAAATTATAGCAAAAGTACCTATGTATACATATATAATGTATACATACATACAATACATATCTCCCTCACAATCAAACCGCTTAGTAGATAACGAATCTCTAAATTATGTGTATGTGTAACAGACTAATATTAATATACTTACCTTCGCTATATTTAATGAAGTGACTTTGGTATAGTGTATAAAATAATTTCTCCCCGTGAAGTTACTCCAATTTTTTCCAAACTTTTGTTTTAATGTATGAATTTATAAATATAACTGCATATAAAAACGAAAATATTCTATTGAAATATATTTTAATCGATAATATTCTCTTAGAATACAAACATGTTTCGTGTTAAAAATGTAAATTATTTCGATTCCGATTTCAACTTACATAGTAAATGAACTATTGTAAACATTGTGCGGACCAGTCAGTTTAAATTCATTACAAATAAAAAATGGGGCAGCCTGGATTTCTTTTTATTAATTTTGATTAACAAGACTAGAGTATTGGTAATTGTTCAGCATGTAACAATTCGGAAGCAGCTGCAGAATTTGCACACATAACTAATGTAATGCCTGCTTGATAAGATGCGGGAATACGAATATGAGTTGCACCAGTAGTTAAATTATTAAGTTGGCGTCTTTTGGTCATTGCTTCGCGTACCATATTTACAACTTGACCTAATATCACATAAAACAAAAAGGAAATAGTATTAGTTATTCACGCATTAATATAATTAAATTAAATATACCTAGAACATTGAGCTTTCGCCACATTTGATCCATAGCAGCGAGCGGTGTTAAATCTGTATTGGGATTCCAATGAGCTAACACATCAGCTCTTCGCACTAATAAAACGCTAGGACTTACAAGTTGATGCCACACATGCTAACAACAAGATTATTTAATTAGTTTATTTATTAACCATTTTATATTAGTATATAACGAACCTGCTCTGGTAGGCATTCTAATGGATTCGTTAAATAAATTCCAGCTTGTGCCACACCAAATATCATTTGGTGATGCCACGCATCTGGAATATCGCATCCCTCTCCGCAATGTTGCAAATTTAACGTCGCTATGGGTGCAGCACCTAAAACACGCTAAGATATCTACTTTGTTGATTTTTATACTTAAATTATTACCTACCTTTCGATATCCAATAATGTAGCCAATGTGACAAAGAAACTTTTCTCTCTGGGTAAAATGCGAAGAACTTTGTTATAGCTAATCCGTTCGTACCTAAAGCTATACCACGAGCTATATCGTTGTGTGTCGATCCAGCCACTGAGCGGCTATATAAATATCGTGGTAACGGTGTACCCGGTTCTCTTTGTCTAGTATTCACACCTTTTATTAATGTTTCCAATGAAAATGATACATTTAAAGCCAACTACAAAAATGATTATTCAAATAATACACAAATATACAACAATTTCACGCTATACATACCAAAGCATTTATAGCAGCAGTAGCACCACAGGCAGAGGTTCCTATTTGAGTAACTTGTTTCACTGTAGATTCCTGTTCGCTCCATAACATCACTTTTTCAACTGGTAAAAGGCCATCCAATCGTTCATTAGATAATTCATTTTCCTATATAAATATTTACAGAAATTATTATATGTACTCATGAATATATATAACATGTATCAAATAATAATAAGGTATATATTGACTAGATTCGAATCGCCACTCTGATTGAACGCAGCTTGCTTATTGAGCATTAACTTCTTGGCCATCATTCGATGATAAAGAGTTGAACTAAGATTCACTCTTCTCGAGTTTGAACTCGAGCTTTCTGAAACGGGTACTGACGATGATTCAGCCCATAATTCTGCATCCGAATCTCTATTATCGCCGGGTGAAATGAGATCTCCACTCGTATTGTGATATCCATATGATTCTCGTAAAGGACATTTCGTACTCCGATACGTTTTACTACTTTCCCATTTTCCTGTACATTCACAATTCAATGCTGTACTTTAAACAAGCAGTGTATATATGTTTGTATTGAAATAAAGAAAAAGTAAATACCAATTGCGTTACTACTGGTTGGCATCCATGGCGAAGGGTAACTAGATTTTATACTTGGTTCTGGTGTGGGTAGACTATTGCTAGAACATGGCTGGGGCTCTGTATTATTCACATTTTGTACACTTTGCTTTGGGTTCTGGGATGTAGTCGCAATTCCTTGTTTAGCCACAACTTTACCGCTACTTAAATCGTTTAATACTGGATCCGAATCTACGTTATCTAACGCTATATTCTGTATATCTTCATTTATAGAGGCCAAGTCGCTATCTCCTGTGTCCTGTATTTAAAAAAGAAACGAGTTACATTTAACTACAGTTTACATTTTATCATATTTGTTCAGAACTTGTACAATACCTGTTCACAGGACGGTCCTGGATCAAAGTCCATCTCTAAGAAATCCATCTCTGGACTTGATCTACCACTATGGCATTGCTCCTGCTCTTCACGTTCTTCCACTTGTCCTTGATTCATTTCTTCCCTTTGAGCCAAATATACAGTTTCATCATTTCCCTTGTAAGTATAAATACAATAATCTTCTCCATCTGACATGTCACCTTCATTTCCAGAACTTGAATCTCTCCTTTCTATTCGTTCTCTTTGTGTATTCTGATAAAGACACACGTACACATAAATATTTCCCTCAAAGTATATTGGTATTTAATTCTGAATAAAACATGGGTCAATTATAGAACTTACTCTTTGTAATCCACTTGGTCCTGCTACCTCTCTGCTCCCGTTAATGTTAGGTCTTAAAAAACAACATGTTCCTTGACTTGTTGAACCTATACTACCACCTATATTATTCAACATGCTATTAGATCCATAGGACCTTGATGTCCAGGCACTGTCAATTTCTGGACTGGAGTCTGAACTGCACGATACTTTCGATGGACATTTTTCAATTCCAGAAGCATAATCCACGTTATTTTTCATGTCAATATCGTCACTTGGCTTAGTTACGGATAAATTTGACTGCATTATTGATGTTGTTGCATTATGTATATGTAAACCTGAATTTGTTGTAATGCCAGAATTGTAAGGACCCGATACATTAATGTGATTCACATGGGCGCTTCCTTGACTGGAGGATAAGTTTAACTGCATTTGAGACTTAGGCAAGTTCAAACCACTACTATTCATTACAGTCTTATGCTTCAATTGACTTGTAACCCCAGCATTCACGCCTTGAGGCTTGATGTTATTGGTGTTTAAAAACATGGAAGATACACTTGCACTCATCACATCTTCATCAGTGTCTTGGTCCATAGAATTGATGAAATTGCATGCAGTTGCTTGTGTAGATCTTGTGCCATTAGCAAATGTAACAGGAGCCTTTGAGGATAAATGATTCTTGGCACTATTGTCTCCCAATTTATTGTTCAATTTTAGTTGATCTCCGTTCAGTTTAGTTTCATGTTGTATACTCTTAGACAATTTGGTTGATTGTTCATTCGATGAATTACCATTTTTCTTTAGGCTTCCTTCTACTCTTGTTATACTACTGTTCTGATTGCTACTTGTACCTTCCTCAGAATTCATGTTATTTTCAAGGTTCCAAAAATAATTATCTAATGAAAATGAATGAGAATAATATTTTTATATGTTGATTATACACTGTAGACACGATACATAGACGTATCATCAATTAAATTGTAACTATTAATAACGATAATATCAGGGCGATGTATTAAATAAACATTTTACTTGCGAAATCGAGTATCAACAAAAATGTGCTCGTGAATAATATTTACCTATAAACTATTCTCCGATAGTTCCACAATTATATGATGATTAGAAGTTAATCTCGAAACAAGTTCAGATTACAAACGGTTAAACGTAAGTATCAGTCTTCGGTGAACGAAATTGGCCTCGAATAAAAATCTTGTTGGCTTATGGGAATGCTGTTATTGCTCTTATATATCAAGCGAAAAGAATAAAAGGTCTCGCTAACATTTTCTGTGGTATTAGTTCCGGAAGTCAGCTGATTATTAGAAACAAGTCGTGTAACACGCGTTCATTATTTTTGGATGTGCTTTTACAGAGAAAAGCTGTTAAACCATCCAATTTCAACAACTAATACTAGTCCTATCGGTTGTATTGAATATAAACAGATAAACTCGAAAGAGAGTATTCTTTACCCTTTCCTCGCGTGAACGAAATAACCAAAATGTTAGAGTATCTACAGAATATTATCGCACGCGTTGCAAATGTTACGTACGATGTTGAAAGGAAATAATATCTAGAATGCCTTCTTTTAAATTAAAAAACGTCGGAACGTATAGATAATGCACAAACGATTTGATCTTTATGGTGGAAGAAAAGTATCAACCAATCGTGGTACTCACACGTGCGTTTAAATAGTAACGAAATCTTTCTATATAGCAGTAGAAGATAGATTCTAAAATCTGACGATCATGATTGTATAGTATCTAAATGCAGTGTAATGTTACGAGGAACAATTCGTACTAGTACGTTATATTTTTCATAGTTCAGATTTTATCATTGAAATGCGTTATTTAGGAATTTGAAGAACGTCATGAAAATATGTGAATATAAAAAATCCAAGATCGTTATAGATTCCTTAGTTCCTAGAATCATGTTGCTTTGTTTTGATCGAGAACAAATTTAATTGTCGTTTGTATGTAAAATTTCCTTAAATTAACGATTCTGAAATTATGCGTTGAATTCAAGAGTTCAAGAGCACTTCAAGAGTAATAGATATCATGCATAAGCATATTTTTCGTTCAGATTTTGAACTGAGAGAAACGAATTGTACATTATGTGTGTGTGCGCGTGCATACATACATTCATATGTGTATATGGATGAATCGATGAACTATGCTTTCTATACTCGTAATTGAGTAAATAAAAGCTTAACGAATTTCTGTGCGTTCTGCATCGGTTCGATCAAATCTGTGTCACGCTCATAATGAACATAGTGAGGATCAATTCGAGAAATGTGATATTTGTTCTCCTGGCAATTCTTTCAACCACTTTGCAACAGGCTCATATGGGCCACGGTAAATCGTAATTAATTGGTTTGCAATTATTTAAGTTGTTTTTCAGTGATAAATATACATTCTCCGGACGCTATTTTTCAGAGAGTGCAAGTAAATATGTGCAAAAAGAGGCTAATGAAAATTCTACGCCAGCTTATAGCAGTATAAAAGTAAGTTATATTCGTTAATCGGAGGAAACAACATGTTTCATTAACTACAACACTTACAGGAAGAGAATGTTAGACTGTGTCCTAGTGGTGTTGCTTGTACAGAGCTACACAGCAATTGTTTAAAATGTAATTTAAATCCTGATTGTGAGTATGGAAATGAATACATCACCAATTGCTCTGTCCGAGAAAACGTTGACTGCATTGTAGGTAACATAAGTAATTAACTACAATTTAACTTATTACATGTTCAATAGTTATACTAATCAATATATCAAACTTTAAGGGCATACACTCCTTTCAAAAGAAGTATATATGTCGTTATTGCTATCAAACTGAGCATTGGGAGCATGAATGCCATCAGAAGAATTCTTGCAATTCTGTATCATCGCCAAGACAATATTATAGGACAAATTGTACAGTGAATGGTGATATATTGTGTTTAGGACGACGTACATTTATGAAAAATTTATTATGTAATTGGACTGTGGGATATCGTTGGTCTACTGCTTTAATTTTAAGCATTACTTTAGGAGGATTCGGAGCTGATAGGTATATCGAATTCCGTTATGTTACTGAACATCAAAGAAAATGTTATACTTTAAAAATGTTTTATAGGTTTTATTTGGGTCATTGGCAAGAAGGAATTGGTAAATTGTTTAGCTTTGGAGGATTTGGTGTATGGACACTGATTGATGTAATGCTTATTTCTATGAGATATATAGGTCCAGCAGATGGGTCATTATATATCTGAAAGACAAGTCTAATGGTAATAAATATATTATTTATAACCAAAGAAATGTTTATACCATTTACCGTGAGTGTCATTAGTTTTATATCAATAGTACCTAAGCATCTTATTAATTACTTCCAATGTAATGTGACACGTGCAAAAATAAGTGATGTAAACATAAATAATTATAAATATAACATCTATTGATTAAAAATATGACTGCCACTGAATGATAATTTTATTCTCAGTTACTTCTATTTCTATTGCTTCTATACACGCATACATGATCACTATACACAACATAACTATAAATTATAATCAGTACAGTCGGTCTGTAAAATTTTATAGAGACACCTTCATATCTCTTGTAGTTATGTATGTGCTAGTGACTAAAACACAGTTTCTATGTATGTATTTTAAACAACAAATAACAAATCTAATCTAGTACTATGTAAAATTATTTAATAAAGAACAAATGCGTATCATATATATATTATGTATCATCATACGTAGTATCATTATAATGCGTATATTATATGGATTCTTAGTCCCTACATCACGATCGTGCCCTACATATATTTAATAAAATAAAATAATTTTATTACCTCCTAACATTATTTATCCATTACAGTATATTACATTTTACATTCTCAATTACAGAACTATCTTAAAATTTTATGCGGTTCCGAATTCCGGGCTAGGCTCAAACAGAGCTGCGTTTTTAGGAGTCCACGCGCTCGCCCGTAAGTCCACTTCATACACCTATACATAGGTCTATGCTTCCATTGCTTCCATCTGATACGCACACCAACGCACACAATACTGACACTACACACTACTATACACGGTGAATTACATAATTAAATCCTGCAGTATCTGAGTCACACTTAAATCATTATTATTTGCTTCATCACTATATTCTTTGTCAATTGTATATAAATGAAAGTGAGCCGATATAAAGTTATTTTCCGCAGTACGATTATTGAATGGCAGTGAGTGACGAAAGTTGAACTAATGAATCGTGATTATTAAAGTATCATACAAAACCCTTATTTTAATTGAATGAAAAATGGAAAACTCAAAATTAAATACTTTACGTGTATCTGTGGGTGATGTACGAGGAGCTAGATGTCCCATTTCCAAATTAAAGTTAATAGGAAATTATAGTATACAAGCAATCGACGGTAAATCTGAATATTTGAATGATCTATCGCAGTTAAGGTATTTCAAAGAGCCGATAGATACAGAGGACGTGAATTTCCATCTTGGCGTAATTAAAATCCAAGATGAAGCCATAATTGCAGATACCGAGAAAGAAAATACAATTGCAGATACCGAAAAAGAAAGTACAGTTGCAAATACTGAAAAGGAAAATACAATTGCAGATATCGAAAATGAAAATACAGTTGCAAATACTGAAAAAGAAAATACAGTTGCAGATACTGAAGAAGAAACGGAAGAAACAGCACGATACCAGATACATTTTTTGTTGAAATGGGTATTAGAGAATCTCGATCTCATTAGGGCAAAGGATTCAAATGAAATCGAACACTGGTCAGTTTTTTAGAACAATTAAATAAAATAATGATTATAGTAAGTACAAAGGATGTAGTCAGACAGTTAAAATAATTTTGACCAATCACGCTGAGATGTTACCGATGACTGTTTGACTTACTCGATTTTTTCGAGTTGCGTAAAACAATTCGAGCTGTTCGATCTTTTTCAAACTGCTCTACTTTATGAAATAAGTAAGGTAAATGACCCAATTTTTACTTACTCGCTTATTTTTCTATAATTTTAAGATACATATGAAATTGTAGATAATAAATAAATCGCTAGTGAGTAGAAATTGGAACGTGAATGGAAATTAGTTCATTTACCTTATTATTAGTTTCGATGCACGAGAATTATTTCCTGTATTGCTTTTAGTTTGAAACTTCTTATTGCTAGATGATAATCATTAATGATTTGTATGTCTATACGCTTAATACTACTCTTTACATTTTACTTATCAGCTTGCAGCCGGACTTTATTTGTACTCGAGGCCCGATTAAAACTTTGTTACTTACACCATTCGAAAAATTCAATGGTTGGATTTTATGCGCTTCAAAATTCAAAGGAACAATATACTTGAATTATTATTGCTCTGATGACAGAATAGAACAAATTTCAAACTTCACACCTGAACAAACACGTAATATTGAATGGGGATTTACATTCGAGGAATATATGTTATCAGGTATGAATGAATTATGTGCGTAACAGAGAAATTCTAGAACTCGTGAAAATTATACTTTCTATATATATACTTGAATAAGATACTTTCGGGAACCAAAAATTCGCAACTCAATGCGATTAGATGTTTTTTAGTTTGTATCTAGACTATCAAATATTAATAAAGTATCATAACTTCCAACATTTTCTATTTTAAGATCAAAGCTATTGTAGTATTGTTCTTTTAGATACCCCGTACAGGGGCGACGACTTTTCTGCACGTTGTGATATAAACGGAGAATTTCATTGTGTATTCAAATCGAAACTTGATAAGAAAACTTTACTCTACTCAGCAGAAATCGATGGGATTCGATCACAGCAAGTTGTAGAAGATACGGTGGTAGGAAAAAATTTAGAATTGATAGAACTTAAAACTACTCCATCCAACAATTGTGGACCTAAAGGCATAAAGGATCCAAATAAAATGTTAACGTGGTGGGCGCAGTGCTATTTGGCAGACGTGCGAACTATCATATGTGGATGTAAACATAAAAACGGTGATATCAAAAGAATAAAAGAAGTTAAATTACATGAATTTCTGTATCGTATAAAGGTAATCTATATTTTGTGTATAATGTATATAATGCAAATATATTGAGGCTTACGTAGTTTTGTTTTATGACAGGACAAGCAGAAAAGATGTCTAAGCTTTTGCAATGGATTTCTAGATTTCATAAAAAATACTGTTTCTGAAGAACACAATAAATGTTTATATAAATTTACATTTGATCTGAATAAAAAAGAAATTACTGCGGAAGAATTGGATCCGAATTGTAACTATGCATTCTTGAATCCTTGGTATGTCAAAAAAGTAGAAGACTACTTTGCAAGGAAGGGAAATGCCTCTTGTTCATAAATATCTGCTATAAAACATTAATTTTTCAAATAGATATTTCTCTCATTATTAATTTTAGTATTCAATGTCCATGCAATAGACATAGATACATTTGTTATCAGAAATACTGTAATTATTAATTGTGACAGTTTTGCTACTATTTACTTTTGATTGTATTTTATCATGTAAATATGTGCATTTTTCTGTACATTTTATAAATCGATAGTCTGACCGATTTAATCAATTTATTAAAAAAGATATAAAGGTTTCTATCAATATGTCCTTTAAATGTGTTGGTATCAATTTGTATTTGGATTAAATTTTATTTCTTCATTGTAAATGTCTCAATTTCTGTCCACGT
This sequence comes from Ceratina calcarata, assembly GCF_001652005.2. NCBI lineage: Eukaryota > Metazoa > Arthropoda > Insecta > Hymenoptera > Apidae > Ceratina > Ceratina calcarata. Next base: position 1,016,126 of record NW_017178472.1, read on the forward strand.
TCGAATGTCTATGCTGGATTATTTTTCTGTAACTTCAAGATCATACAAACCGACGTAAACAGAAATTGGGACAATTACTTTATGACCGTTTCATACTTACTAACATTCTTCACGAGGAACCGTCTTCCTTTAGTACACGTCTGAGAATACTACATTTAGAATAAAATCTCTCGGTCAATCAGTCTTTAGACGTTACTGTTCCATCCAACTACTTTTCTGTCTCCAAGTTCATGTATGTATAAAAACAGTAACACATCGAGAAGTGATTCCGTATGATTCTGTATCGCAATTTTTAATGGAAGAATGCAAGATTCAAATATTAAGACAGTCTCTGTTCCTCTTATACGTGGATCCGCGATGCATATATCCGATTTAGAAGTAATCGGTAGTTACAGTGTGAACAGTGAAAGAGAATATGTGGATGATCTGTCAGAGTTAAGATATTATAAGGAACCAGCAAATAAAAATGTTCGTTTCGATCTCAATTACAACGCAAATACCACAATATCTACAGTAGACGAACCCTGGGATACCAATTTCTTGTTGAAATGGATATCGAATAACTTCGATTCCCTTAGGGCACAAGATGTAAACAAAAACAAAACGCAACGGTTGGTTTCTTTTCACTATTTTGAATAAATGTACTAAGGCTATGTTATTAAAAATTATAACTTTAATAGATAATTGAATGAAATTTACATTTTCTACGTACCGATCATGTATATATTGACTTTTTATATAAATTTCATTCATCAGATTAGCTGCGCATTTTATTTGCTATCGAGGTGTTTTGAAAAACCTATTACATACACCATTCAATACGTCTAGTGGTTGGATAATTTGTGCTGCAAAATTGAAAGAGTCAATATATTTATATCATTATGATACAGACGAAGTAATTAAACAGAATTTAAATATGACAGAACATGCAAAACGTCTGACCGCATATGGGTTCAAGTTCCAACAATTTGCACTTTCAGGTATAAATGATTTATTAATAATTCATTACAGTCAGCAGATTTTATGCATTTATAGAAAAATTATGCTATTATAAAAATCCAGATTATATGCAAGAGTACGTGTAGTGTATATCGTAATATACAGAATTATAAATAAGTAAAAATTTCATTTTGCATAATAAATAAAATCTGCAGTATCTTTATTCATACATTTATATTAATCTGCAGTAACGAAAACACACTTTATCTAAAAATTAATTTTGTCATTTAAGTATTATAATACATGTTCAATATTTGGTACTCTCTTTTTCTTTTTACATTACGTGTGATCTTTACATTTAAAGCGCACCTGTTTTTTCTACAAGTGCATAAAATCCGCAGTGTAGCTATGAATTTCAATATTCATTCTTTTAATTCAAGAGATGTGTACATTGTGTTAATGAAATATTTGTTAGCTAAGAAGGAAATGTCTTTTATATTCAGACACACCATTTAAAGATCCCAATGTATCTATTCCCTGCAACGAGAATAGACAATTTTGTTGTATATTTAAATCAAAACTTGGTGACAAGGAATTACTTTATGCGGCTGAAATAGATGGAATTCATTCCGAGCAAACTATAAAGGATACCATAGTGGGGAAAAATTACGAACTGCTAGAACTTAAAACGATTTCTCTCACATTATTTTTTGATCAGAACATGAATATAAGAGATCTAAAAGATCTCAATAGATTATTCTCATGGTGGGCACAAAGCTATTGGGTAGGGATAGAAAAATTGATAATTGGCTGTAGAGACAATCATGGTGTCGTGAAGAAAATACGACATGTTAAATTAAGTGAATTTGATGATCTCATAAAGGTAATTGAATATAAGTTTGCACAGTTCGTCTGTTTATGTGAATATTTCAAATTTCTTTTTTTTTTGATAGTATAAACAAAAACGAAGCCTAGGATTCTGCAATAAGTTCTTAGAATTTGTAAATAATACTGTCACTGAAGAACACGACACATGCTTATATAAATTCACATTCGATCCAAAGAAAAAAAATATTGCGGTCGAAAAATTGTCCTCAATATCTGAGTATGCATTTCTGGATGATTGGTACGTGAAAAAAATAGACGATCACTTTGCGAATGAGTAAACTTAATTATTCGTAAGGGAAATTAACTTATATAAACTTTATATATCTATGTTAAATAATATTAGTTCATACGTTTCTTGGTGCTTCTATAATTATAGATTTGTACTATTTAATTGTATTCTTATTATACTTATTCAAAGTATTATTATATGTTAAGAACTTTGTCCCATAACTAGATTTATTGCAGTCATTTCTTTGTGAGTCAAAGGTTGTAACATTAAACCTGATACAGGTGGATTAAGTTCTAGGTCTCTTAATTCATTCACTTTTATTTTTAAATTACTCCTTATTTTATTTATTTCTATGTCACACTCTTTTTGATCTATAACATAATAAAACTATATATACTTAATTGTCATTCAACCTATGTACTAAATTATTGAAATAAATTATATTTATTTAAAAATACCTTTAACAAGTAATTCTTCGGCAGTTGTAGATGGCATTTTAATTAATAGTGGTCCTACAGTTATCCAAGTTTTCTTGCAATTTTCCTTTTGCAATGCTCTCATACCAACTCTATCCTCATTTCTTCTTTTGTCCAAAGCAATTATTTCTTGCCTGTCAGTGAGTATCTCACCTGCCTTCTCTTCCACTTGTTGTATGTGTTTCAAACTTTCTTGCTGTTCAATTTTCATTTCAGTAGAATTATTTAATTAGAAGGGTTAAGTGGAACCAAACTCCAATCACTAACGCCTAACGTCAACGTCACCAAGAGGTCCAGGAGCAGGAGTGACCAGTTTGAGCGTTGAGGAGGAGAACGGGAATCAACTCAATCAACATCAACGAGAATTAGCCCCTCCACTTACGCATACTATCGCACCGTGTCCGTGTGCTCCGAGCGCGACTCAAGTTCGGCTTAGTAGAGAGAGAAGACGAAACATCAGTCTGTTACTTTTGCTCCTGATTCGGTAAGATCCGAGCGACGCGCAGCCGACTGACGACGACTTATGTTTCGTCTTCTCTCTCTACTAAGCCGAACTTGAGCCGAACTCGAAGCACACGGATACGGTGCGATAGTATGCATAAGTGGAAAGGGTGATTGTCGTTGGCTACCCGGGCTACCGTCTTCAAACTGGCATCTCTTTTACCGTCTGTACCGTACCGTACCGTCCTTTTACTAGCAAATTGGCTCGATTCCCCTCTAGTGAACTACAACCTCCATCCACAGGCTTCACAGGGGAAGAGCATGCGACGTCACGCTGTCCCCACTATCGCTGCTACGTTGATTGTCACATGACCGTTGCTGAGTCACGTGGTACGCGCATTGATAGCTTTACTATACAATAAAGTTACCAACTGTTATTTCATTTGAATGAAATGAGGTAAACCAACCTAAATAGACACGAGTATTCAGTAAACACTGTGCAGCACACATTTATATACATTTAAAGTGAATTAAAAGGAAAAATGGAGTGCGAAGAAGTTCCAATTGATGCAGATTCTTCAAAAGTATTTGTGTTTTCTGATCCACAAATACTCAGCTCTCCCAAGCTTATTAATACCAGTTTTAATTCAGAGCAAGTATCAAATGTGTCCACTGTTAATAAAACTGCATTTACTTTTACTGCACCGACAGTAATTTCACAACCTACACAGCAAAACATCTCTGTTTTCCAAACGGATGAATTTGAAAAGCAGTACAAACCAAAAATACTGAGGACCTCATATAAACCAGCTGTTAATGTATTTGCTCCAGCTCTTAAGGATACAGCTATGTTCGAACAATTACAGAAGAATTCTAAATCACAAGTTACAAAAGTTAATTTGGAAAATTCAATAATATGTACAAATGTACCTCAGCCATTACTTACTAAAGCAATGGCAAAGGAACACTTTAATCAGTTTGGAAGTCGTTCCAAAATCACTATTCGTCCTAAAAAACAGATAATCACTGTTGTCTATAGTACTAAAGAAGAAGCAACTACAGCTTATAATAAATGTGGTGAATATTTGGGAGAAAAGTTTGATGTACATTGGACAAAATCGTTTGAAAAATCTCCTATAAAGAAGAAGGACCTACAAAAGAATATTGTATCTGAAATTATGTCCAATTTTTTCAAATCACCTGACAGTGAGATTAAATCTGAGTTGGATGCTATGATGAATTTAGGATACAAATTACATAACAAAAGTAATCCTGATGGTACACCAACTAAACAAATTAAATCAATACAATCTGCATCTAAGGCAGCAGCGAAATTAGAAAAAGCATCTGCAAAGTCTGAAAAACTTAAATCAGATAGTCAAATATCAGATATATTACCTAATGCTACTATTGAGGAACTACAAAGTATAATTCAACAACCTGCATATTCTTCTGAGGATAAGTACAAGGTATTAGAAGCAAGGGATAGACTTATGAGAATGAGGCAAATTAAATCGCACACATTAGCAGCAGCTAAAGTAATGATTGGGACGTGTCCTGACATGTGCCCTGAGAAGGAACGGTTAATGCGTGAGGCAAAAAGACAAGTGGCGTTTTATGAACAAGTTTCAAGGAATGACTATAAAATAAATCACACAAAGGCAGTGAAGCAGTACTCTAGATCTTCTGCAGATCAAGAGGAACCAATGGCACATGAATTAAGGCCAGTGAAATCATTGAAGATGACTATGAGTTATTTGCTCCATGAGATTGCAGATCTTGTTAATCAACAAGGTACGAATGTGGCAGAATGGTACCATTTTTTATGGGATAGAACAAGAGGAATACGGAAGGATATAACACAGCAAGAGTTATGCTGTCCTGACAGTGTTAAATTGGTTGAACAGTGTGCTAGATTTCACATAGTATGTTCTGAAAGGCTTTGTGCAGAAGAACCATCTGTTTTTGATAAGAGGATAAATTCTGACAATCTGACAAAATGTTTACAATCATTGAAATACATGTATCATGACTTGAGAGTGAAAGGAATTAATTGCAAAAATGAGCCAGAATTTCGTGCATATATTATTTTATTGAACTTAAGCAATGGCAATTTCATGTGGGATTTACAGAAATTACCAAAAGACATACAAAGGTCGGCAGAAGTTCGATTTGCATTGGATGTATATCTTGCTCTTGAATCTAATAATTATTATAAATTTTCTAAGCTCGTACGGAAAACTACATATTTAAATGCGTGCATCTTGCTGAGGTATTTTAATCAAGTAAGATTGACAGCATTGTCGGTACTTGTTAAAGCTTATTGCAGGACAACGTCAACATCATATCCATTATACGATTTAATTGATATGTTAAGCTTCGAAGATGAAGACGAAGCTGTTTATTTTTGTGAACAATTAGGATTAAATATTTCGAATGATGGTTTATATGTATCACTAAATCGACAGAACTTTGTCATGTCTGTATTAAATATAAAACAGAATAGAGCTCACAATGTAATAGAATCTAAAAGGATCAAACAAAACTTATCTATTGGAGAATGTATAGCGGGAGGAGAAATGCCAAGCAAAAGTTATAAGGACCATAAACCACACAATAGTTTTGATTTTAGTGGCTATTTAATGCTTGATTCTATCAATGCAGAGGATCAAAGTAAAAACATTAGTTTTGAATCGTTCGATCCGTATGAATTCATTGACGAAGATACTGTAAACACAGAATCTAAGGAAGATGTGAATACTACTGAAAATTCGATCACTGAGATGCAGACTAGTGCTGCAAATACAGTTTCAAGCATTGAAGTCAATACAGATGTTTTTGCAAAATCGCAAGCAGAGATAAATAAATTCCAAGGAAGCATGAGTACATCACTAATTAAATCGAGAATAAAAAGTCAGAAGGATTCAACGAAATCTGATTTCATATTAGAACAAAAACCAAATGAATCTCCAAATTTATCTAACATATTTAATAATACAACAACAATTTCCACCGCACCAAATATATTTTTTAAGCAAGTTGATTCATCGTCAAAGACCGATTCATCTCCATTTGCAACAGCTGCAAATAAAAGTATATTTTCAGGAACAAAGATATTCAAAACAAATGTTACATCCTCAACAATACTTTCCGATGACGTTACAAGTGCCCAAGCCGTTTTAAAACCACAAAATACTGCAAGTCCTGTGACTACTAGTAATAAAAATGCCTCCGGAGTAAGACGTTCCTTCGCATTTGCAGTAGACAATAAGAAAACAACGTTGCAAAAAGAAATAAAACATGGAAAATCAAAGTTAGACGAAGAGGAATCTTTGAAAAGAATGCAACAAATCAGTGAAACTGCTGAAGAAATTCTACATAGCATACAAACAGAAGTGATACAAGCATGCTGTTCCAGTACAGTAAAGGAGGAATTACATAAACTACGTGTTTTCAACCAGCGTAGCGAGAGTATCAGTAATGAGATTCTAGATGAAGTAACTCATGAAATCTGTGATAATACATTAAAAGAAATGATTAATGCGAGAAAATTGTATGAGATGTCAGTAAAAATGAAAAATAGAGTGGCTATAAAGTGTTTCAAACTCTGGAAGCTTAATGTACTGAAGAGAAAACAACAAAGAAAGGATGCAAAGGCATTAGAATATACACCTGTATGGTTGCAAAACTCCAGTCAAGAATGTGCGAAATTATTGTACACTAAAGAACAAGATTTGGTTATTGCAAACATGCGGAAAAAGCACAGAGATTTAGAAGAACATATAAAACCTTATTCTGAATCGCTAACACCAATTGAAGTTATAATTTATGCTGGTATAAAAGAGAACTTGAAGTTCATGGATATAAATACGCATACTAATTGTTATTGGAAATTAGTTATTTCTTGGCCAAATTTATATAGCAAAACAATCTTATGGCACCATAAAAAAATAATAAATCAATATCTTTCTCCAGAAGATTTCACAGTGGATCCGATTATGATATCATATAAAGCAAATCAAATTGAAACTTTACGTATCTGCATCAGGCAATTTGAAGATCTACCTAATGATCTTAATTTAATAGGGTCAGATGCTCTTTTCTTCGTAGCAGATGCTTCTGAAGAAATTAAATTTACTACAAAACGTTTAACAAAAACTGTATTATCAAGGGACAAGTTGATGCCTATTCCGCTCATATTTGTTATCTTCGGTAATTCAAACTTTGACTCTCAAAGGAAGGAGGTTGTTTGCAATTTGGAAGAATTATTGGACTCTGGATATTTGTCAACATATACAATTGTACATGAAAAGAGTTTAACTGAAAAATCGATCCTACATTTAACGCAAACTGGTATACTTTGGTTGACTGTAAATGCATCACCTCAAAATCCACTACGAATGGATTGCTTGCAAGATTTTTGTGATATTTGTTTAACGGAAGAATTATGGCTAAGGTATTGTAGTTAAACAAATATTATTATGTTATGTAGTAAATTTATGTATAATAATTTTTATAACTTTTTACAGGATATTTGATAACTCATATTTTCATGAAAATCTACTGTGTGCTTTGAAGCAACCTAACTTTATAATCAATTTGCATAATGAAGCTGTAACTCATTTAACAAATATAATATTAGATCCAGAAATCTTCATGTACACAAAATTTGCCCCAGAGTTTAAAATATATGTTAAAAATCAATATATGATTCCGTGTACATATGAATACTTCGACGATGTTTGGAAAAATGAAGATCATAAAGCAAAATTAGAAGAAGCAATGTCTAGCTTTAAATTACCAGAATGGAAGTAAGGAATTGTATAATTAAATTAATAATACCTTTTTCAATGAGTTATATATAAATGCAATTATATGAATTTTATTTCAGCTATCCGTGGCCTGTAAGTAATACCACTCTTCATAGAAGTATAACAGATTACAGTCACAAGGCATTATCTACTTCAAAGAGTGAGGAAATATCTTACAATGTGCTAAGTAACTTTTTCGTTACTACTGGAAATTCAGCTGTACCTAATTTTGTTGATGTTTTATTATATATTGTTAAGAAGAAGATTCATGTCCTTGACAAAGATTTAAATGTGATTTATAACAAGAATCATGTAAAACATTTCCGAACTTTACCGTGGTGGTTGAAGTCTGATTTATTAATTTGCTATCAAACTGTGCCAAGAGATATGAGTCTTAGAAGCATTGGGAAAAGAACGAAAAAGGAGATTATTACTGACGAATTGGAGACGAAGAAACGAAAGACAAGTATATCTGAAGAAAATGAATCCGGCTTAGATCCTTTGGCTACATTTTGTGAAAATAGTCGGAATCAAATCATGGAAGTAGATTGCATTTCAAAAAAGATAGAAAATCGTTTGAAGGAACACGAAGAACAAAGCTACTTGTTTGAAGAAAAATTAAGAAACGCTTTGGTCGAAGGAACTTGAATATTAAGATGAATGAATTGTAAATAGATATAATGTACAAACGATTTTACAGTATCATTTGACAAGTAACGCGTTTAATTTGTTATTTTTATAAACATATGAATAAATATACGAAATGTATATTATAATTTTATTGTGCACGTTTGTATTTCAATTGAATCCTTTTAAATGTGTTGTAAAAGGCGAATAAAATGTGATCACATTTAATTGTACATATGTACTATTTATTTTTCCTTGCGGAATACAAAATGATTTAATTGTTCGTTATTTTTAATTTAATTACTTACTACTTGTTAAGTAAGGAAATAAACAGAAACACATAGATAATACTTCCTGATGTCACGTCCCCACTATCGCTGTTAGGTTTGTTGTCACGTGACCGCGAATGATTCACATTCACGTGGTGAGCGCGACTAGTCACATGGTGCGCGCGACGCACGCGCATGAAACTACGAATAAACACAGAATACATCACTATTGCTGCGAATTAATATGAAATCATGTTCATACGTTTTACAAATGTGACTGTCTTTCATGATAAGTGGAAAAAACTTCAAAAGTTCTAAAAAGAGTGACCTTTTCTCCTGTAAAATCAGGACGATGCGCACGCATCGACTTCATAAGAAGCAAGGAAAGCCAAAAAGACGCGAAGATAAGACACTGGTTTCAGAGCTTTTGAAGTGTATAGTTGGTATATTTTTATTGTGTATTTTGTCTTTTTATTCCAGTACCCCTTTTTAAATATTTATATATTCAAGATGAGTCATGCGAATTCAAGTCATGAGATTCTTTCTTATCATTTTACAGCTTCTTCCACTTGTCATAAAGGACATTCACATTTCTAAAACGTATGAAATCAAGTATTCTGTGCTTATTTTTAGTTTCATGCGCGTGCGTTGCGTGCTTCACGTGACCAATAGCACCAGGGTAGTGCTTATTACTTACTACGTGAATCAGTCGCGGTCAATCAACCTATAATAGCAGCGATAGTGGGGACAGCGTAACGTTCGTGACGTTCGTGACGTTCCCCTGCGGAGCATCGTCAGAAGGGTATCGAGCCAATTTGCTGGTGGAAGGCATATGAAACGCGTTTCTCTGGTGTTCTTGGGAGGATTGGAAATTGAGGATCTCATTTTTGTTCGTCACGCCCCCACTCCTTATCCCCTAGATTAAGGCGAGGTAGTTACCAACTGTTTTTGGTAGAGTTTGAAACTAAAAATACGCGAAATGCTCAAATTGTTTTCATTGGTTGTTCATGTTATGTTGCAGCTTGCGCAACGCGCATGCGCTCGAATCTGTACCCGCGAACATTTAGATGTGACGTTCTTAGACGTTCTTTGTTTTTTTAGCGGAGGGGTATATCGAGAAGAGCATATTTTTTGAGTGGAGGGGTTCATTGTGAAAAAGAGGTCTTGGTCTTTCGCACGTGGAGAACTCACTCGTGCACCTCGTGCATCGACGCTGGTTCGAGACACAACCATCATTCTGATATACGAAGTGCTTATAGTGAGAAAGAAGAAATGTCACAACATCTCTCGGGCAAGAGGAAGCGCGAGGATGAAGAAGAAGATACAATCATATTTAAAGACGTGGAATTGTTACAAGATCTTGGGGAATCTTTGGACGTTGAAAGTGAAGAAACATACACTTGTACGTCCGCAGCTCCGAAGAAAAAGTAAGTTTCCACATTCATCTTTCCCATGCCGTTATTGACAGAGTAACGCGCTGAGTTATAACGCGATTTCCTACGTTGATAGTATTTATACTATCTTATATACTTACTATATAATAGTATTTTATAGTTGATAGTTATTTTCCGTACGCGTATCCCCCGCGTTGTATGGGAGCCTACTCTATTTATTCTTGTTAAAAAGATTTTTTTAGCTAAAGTACTATCTGTACTTAGAATACTATGTTAATGATTCCTCTCTTATGTTTGCAGAACAATAGTGCAACGCGTCCGGGAGGTAAAAGATGGTCTGAAGTAAGTATCGAATATATGAATTTTGTTGGTATATCGCTTTTATTCATATCATCATATTCTAATACTTTCTTTCTCTTTCCAGTATATTAGCTGGGGCTGTAGAGAAGTTAATTGCTGGTCAAGAGTAAGTATTCATCATATCGAATAATGTAATGTATTATATGTTGTATTATATATGAATAATAATGTTCAAAAACTATTTTCTTCTTTATTTTCAGAAAAATTGTAGCTGGTCAAGAGTAAGTATTTGTTGTGTCGAATAACGTGATGTATTATGTGTTGTATTATATATGAATAATAATGTTCAAAAACTATCTTACTTTCAGAAAAATTATAGCTGATCAAGCGTAAGTATTCATAATATCGAATAATGTACTGTATTATATGTTGTATTATATATGAATAATAATGTTCAAAAACTATTTTCTTCTTTATTTTCAGAAAAATTGTAGCTGGTCAAGAGTAAGTATTTGTTGTGTTGAATAATTATATGTTGTATTATGTATGAATAATAATATTCAAAAATTAACTTCTTTCAGAAAAATTGTAGCTGATCAAGAGTAAGTATTCCTTATGCCGAATAATGTGATGGATTATATGTTGTATTATGTATGAATAATAATGTTCAAAAACTATGTTTTTTACTTTCAGAAAAATTGTAGCTGATCAGGAGTAAGTATTCATCATGTCGAATTGTGTGATGTATTATATGTTGTATTTTGTATGAATAATAATATTCAAAAACTACCTTCTTTATTTTCAGAAAAATTTTAACTACCTTAGAAAAGTTGGCGGCGGAAGGACGCGTGCAGCGCCCACCAAATTTTCCCCTGGCGACGGTGCAGGGGTTAAAAAATATGGAAGAGATGGACAATGAAGCGTTTCACGATCTTGTAAGCAAAACAACACTTAGCGTAACATATGTATAGCGCATATATACTTACAGTACGGTTAATTATCTTTATTTAGGTCGTATTTTACAGACAGTTGGGGGGCTTTACCCTCAAAGAGATGGTCACCTCCTGCCTGAAAGAAAGCATTGCAGAAGAGTTAGCGAGTCACGTGACGTGGCTGGGAAAGAAGGAGGGGAAAGAGGCCCTTAACTCGTCGAAAATAACATTCGCAATATACGGTAACTATCACCTACTGATGTTTAATGTGATCGTACACAATTACTAATTATATTAATCCTAATGGTTTTTGGTATTTCTTAGAAGCAGCAAAGATGAATCGTTATTTTAATTTGCCTTCGAGGAGCGAGTTTAAGAGTGTGATGATAGCAGCTTTGAGAGCCGCGCAAGAACGAGCACGAGCGCGGAGGGGTCGCTCGAACGTTTCAGTACGTAATATTTGGGACGAGTAAGACGCGTCCACCAGAGGTAAGTTCCGTAGGTTTTGACACGACAGTACAACTTTTGCATCCTATTAATATGTGAAATTGATTGTTTCAGCCACTGAACATCGTCACTGGGGTGCCGAGGGAGGGCACGGTGGTCAGAGATGCCAGATCGAGAACGGTAGACAACGAGATTCACCCTTTATATTTACGTATGTTATATTATCGATAACATGCATAAGTGTAAAGGGTGATTCGCGTTGACTCGCGTCCCTGATCTGGTATCTCTGACGGAGGTGGGGTTTAGTGGGTATTAGGGCAACAGCCCCTGAGTCCCACACACGGAGGGAGCGCAGGTCGGCTCCCTTTATGGTGCGTAAACGCATTCCCCACCTCCGTTAT
>NW_017178472.1:1028333-1029799 GCF_001652005.2 Ceratina calcarata
TAAGTATTCCAGAGGTCAACGCTGCGATTGTCCTTTTCGGTACACAAACCCTTGCCGCCAAAAGAGTGCCGGCTTGACCTCAGTAAAAGATGTCCTATTACATTCCCTACCATTAATGCCAGATACGATGCACATCCGCGAGTCGTCCTTCATGCATGCGGCAATTTGGACATAATAGTGCCATATTTCAATCAGTTTGGGAGGATAACTGCCGTGAAACGATGACATTTTTATTAATGACAAGCATACTCGTACATCTCATAAATTTGGATTTCTTTCTCTTTTGTAATGCACTGACTTAATAAATAAGTAACTGAAGTAGTAAATGAAGAAATATTTGAAATTTTATTCAATATTACATATCAAATGATAATTATTGAAAGGAACGTGTACATTGTCATATGAATTACAATGAAGGAGTGCATAATCAATCAATTATGGAGTAATTATGATAAACAAAGCTGTACGACAAATACCCTGTATTATCAAATAATTTTACAATTTTGTAGAATTCTTTTAATGTACATTCTTTAATTAATATTGTACTTATACTCGTAATATATTCATGAAATATTTTATTTAACAATAAATATATGTTTATAGATAGAATTAAAACATTTTCGTTTCTTCCTGTGTATAAAATAATAAAATAATACATATGTATATATAGTCATTATTGTAAATCTGGATTATCGCTAGTCTGGCCGCAGATTTGACTGCAAGCCTGGCGAAATCCTGCCATTGGTACCTGTGTAGTAATTAAATTATTGGTTGGAAATCGTGAAAATTGCCTTTTTCTGTATAGCGACATCTACAGGAGAATTATTGTGTGAGAAATTTCAAATTTTAACGGACTTCTTAAATGTCGAGTATGAGTGGATTCAGTGGATTATATTCTCCGCAAGCAGATCAAATTGGTCGTATAAAAGAGTTCGTTGGCGTGAAGTTATTTTCTCATTATCGTGCGCATTAATGATTTAACTTGTACTTAGTTTAGTAAATCTGTCATGTAATAAACTTGAGGAGAACTGTTTAATCCGATAAAATACAGTGATCATTAGGATTTCGAGACAGGTTGTATGTGTTATCGTTAGTCCTACAATTAAATATCAATTTTAATTATTTTTAATCATCGGTCATCGCAATGTCTCATCTAAAATATATGAAGGAGATAAATAATTTAACTTGCATGGACGAAAATATTAAAGGTCCACTTCCACGTTGGCAGAAAAAATGCTTAGAAACATCAAATTCTAGGTATCATATTATTATTGTTAATTATTATGTTACTATTTGATCATTTCTTTAATTGGGAACTAACATTTATTATCTACTTATCTGTGCAGCATCAATGCTAGTATTAATTCATCGAGGAAAGCTACAAATGCATCATTTGCAAGTATTAATATGACAAAGACACCGTCAGCAAAGAATGACAGTAGAAATAAAAAGACACCTTGCAAAGG
>NW_017178472.1:1029820-1038644 GCF_001652005.2 Ceratina calcarata
TAGTAAATGAAGAAATATTTGAAATTTTATTCAATATTACATATCAAATGATAATTATTGAAAGGAACGTGTACATTGTCATATGAATTACAATGAAGGAGTGCATAATCAATCAATTATGGAGTAATTATGATAAACAAAGCTGTACGACAAATACCCTGTATTATCAAATAATTTTACAATTTTGTAGAATTCTTTTAATGTACATTCTTTAATTAATATTGTACTTATACTCGTAATATATTCATGAAATATTTTATTTAACAATAAATATATGTTTATAGATAGAATTAAAACATTTTCGTTTCTTCCTGTGTATAAAATAATAAAATAATACATATGTATATATAGTCATTATTGTAAATCTGGATTATCGCTAGTCTGGCCGCAGATTTGACTGCAAGCCTGGCGAAATCCTGCCATTGGTACCTGTGTAGTAATTAAATTATTGGTTGGAAATCGTGAAAATTGCCTTTTTCTGTATAGCGACATCTACAGGAGAATTATTGTGTGAGAAATTTCAAATTTTAACGGACTTCTTAAATGTCGAGTATGAGTGGATTCAGTGGATTATATTCTCCGCAAGCAGATCAAATTGGTCGTATAAAAGAGTTCGTTGGCGTGAAGTTATTTTCTCATTATCGTGCGCATTAATGATTTAACTTGTACTTAGTTTAGTAAATCTGTCATGTAATAAACTTGAGGAGAACTGTTTAATCCGATAAAATACAGTGATCATTAGGATTTCGAGACAGGTTGTATGTGTTATCGTTAGTCCTACAATTAAATATCAATTTTAATTATTTTTAATCATCGGTCATCGCAATGTCTCATCTAAAATATATGAAGGAGATAAATAATTTAACTTGCATGGACGAAAATATTAAAGGTCCACTTCCACGTTGGCAGAAAAAATGCTTAGAAACATCAAATTCTAGGTATCATATTATTATTGTTAATTATTATGTTACTATTTGATCATTTCTTTAATTGGGAACTAACATTTATTATCTACTTATCTGTGCAGCATCAATGCTAGTATTAATTCATCGAGGAAAGCTACAAATGCATCATTTGCAAGTATTAATATGACAAAGACACCGTCAGCAAAGAATGACAGTAGAAATAAAAAGACACCTTGTAAAGGTTCTAAGAGATCTCCAGGTATCATCTCATGTTCGTTTAAATTTCAGTAATATAATTTTAAGTGAAAAAAATGCTAAATATGATTTAATTATATCACACTTCTTTTACGTCAGCTAAAACACCCAGTGGTGGTGACAGATTTATACCTTCGAGATCAACCACTAACTTTGATCTTGGTTATTACAAAGTATGTGTATATTTTTTATGTAAATATTCCTATTCTGAATAAACTTATTCAGTATTAAATCTGTAAATTTAGATTCAACAACACAATACAGAAAAGGACGAGGAAAAAGCTGACAATGTAAGCCCCTATAAAAAAGAAATGCAGCGGCTGATAGGAGAAAATTTACATGGCGGTGATTTTAATCAAATGAGAGTGTTGTCTTATCAAAACAAAGCACCAGCTCCACCAGAAGGGTATCTGAATCCGTTACGCGTTGTATACAGTCAAAGTAAAACGCCAGCAAGTGTAAAAGCTTCTACAAGATACATACCACAAGCTCCTGACAGAATATTGGATGCCCCAGAAATTGTTGATGACTATTGTAAGTTCTCTGAACATTTAATAACTATTAGATAACATTAAAGCTCATACTTACGTATATTTCAGATTTAAACTTGATCGATTGGTCAGAGAGTAATATTCTAGCTGTAGCATTAGGCCCTAATGTATATTTATGGAATGCTGCGACAGGAACTATAGAACAATTGCTTGAGTTAGAAGGCAACGATTACGTTTGCTCTGTTGCTTGGATTCAAGAAGGCCCATACTTAGCAGTAGGCACTACAGTGGGAAACACAGAATTATGGGATTGTAGTCAAACGAAAAGAGTGCGTATGATGACTGGCCACGCTGCCCGAGTAGGATCTCTTGCTTGGAATTCGCATATACTGACAAGTGGATGCAGGTAAGCATTTTTATAATGACTATTACTTCATTAAAAAATAATATTTATTAATCCCAATGTATGCATTTGAACAGAGCGGGGCAAATAGTTCATCACGATGTTAGACAAAGGGATCACTTAATAACCGCGATAAACGCACACACTCAAGAAGTCTGTGGTTTAAAGTGGTCACCCGATGGGAAGTACTTAGCAAGTGGCGGTAATGACAATATGTTACAAATATGGCCATTAGTATTGGGACAAGGGTATGCACAGGCGCAACCGTTATATTCCTTGAATCAACATCAGGCTGCTGTGAAAGCTCTTGCATGGTGCCCCTGGCAGAATAATATTCTTGCGAGTGGAGGCGGCACAGCCGACAGGACCATTCGATTTTGGAATTGTAATACAGGTAGAAAAGGAAGAGTTTATTCTGATCTCTTCAAAAATCTTCACCGACCCTATTAAAATGCTTTTATAAATGTTCAAAAAACAGGTGCATGCTTGAACACAGTTGATACAAAATCGCAAGTATGCTCTCTGCTTTGGTCTACTACATATAAGGAAATCGTATCTGGACACGGGTATGCTCAGAATCAACTGATAATTTGGAAGTATCCCGGAATGACGAAGGTTGCTGAACTTACGGGTCACTCTAGCCGAGTTTTACATTTAGCAATGTCTCCGGATGGCACTACAGTACTTAGTGCCGGAGCAGATGAAACTTTAAGACTGTGGAAATGCTTCCAGCCTGATCCGCATAAAAAGAAAGAAACAAGCGAAATGAAATCAGTTACCTCTAAGCTTAAGCAATCGATTCGATGATATCTTTTTGTCGATAGGTGCAGTAAACTTCATTTTTATATTTATTTTTTTAATAGAACGTGCGACTAAAGACACCTTTTTATATACACGCTGATTCGTGATATTTCGTTGGTTTCTCATAGTATTTAACTAAATATAATACACTTGACACCACAAAGTACCAAGAATTGTTTTTACAAAAAATAGATCTGATTTGTACGTTATTTTTTATAAAACTGATTGTATACGTGAATAAAAATAAATATTGCTGGTAGTTGAATTTCTTCTTATTATATTCCAGACGTTTCCATAAGGAGTAATAAACATAATGTAAATAATTACGTGTAACCATTTAATTCCTTATTATACGGCGGCAAGCGTCCGTGTTAGTGCGTGAGGTTGAGAAAGGTCTACTATTACACCTGTCCACATAAGCATACTCATACATGCAGTGAAATCAAATAGCTTTACCTCAAGACCCAACCTTGCCTTGAAACGATTAATAATAAGAGATCCACCTGTTCTATAGTATATGTTGTTTTGTAATGGTTCTGCGTAAGGTAAAAAACACATTGTGAAATTGAATCTTAATTATACTCACTTTATAAGAAAAAGGTAAGCAAGTATTGTATAAGCTCTTATAACTGGTTTGGAAGAAATGGATGACACAAGTAACAAGAATGCATTATTAAAATCACAATCCAAATTTGAGCGAGTCTGTACATCAGAGAATACAAAAGATGATAATGAACATGATTGGTGGGCAAGTGATAGTGGATCAAGTACTGGATCATATTATTCAGATACCGACAGGTAATTGAAACTGTGAGCTATTTTCAGTATGAGTAAACTGCATTGTTACTGTATACTTATTTTTTAAATAAACAGTTCTACAGCAGAATGGGAATCGGAAATTAACTCGAATGGAGAATTATTTTATATAGAATCTGCTGTAGATAGTATAAATGATGAGCAAATCTCGTTTAATGAGACAAAGCATGATCCTCAACCGGAATTAGTACGTCGACGTAGTACTAGAGCAGGAAAACTCATGAGGCTCATAAGACGAAAAGAAAGTAAACGTATTAGTACTAGAAATAGGAGAAATGATCTTAATACTATTACAAACAATATGGGAAATTTGGGAAAAGAAGTAAATACAACTAAAGAAGTTACATTTAGAGACTTTGAGGTAAATGAGTCTATTCAGAGATAGTCATAACATATATAATTTATGCAAAAATATCTGAACTCAGGCAGGTGAAATTCGGGAAGTTACATTATGGGTTGATCTGGATAGAAGACATAAATTAGGAAGAAGAGCCACATTGTGTGAAGCTTATTTCGGCATAATACCAGGTGTCTTCTCAGATAAAATACGTATCATGGTTGCAGGATTTATACCAGATGGAGAAGCAATGAAGAATAAAAACATAAAAATTGGAGATTGGTTAAAAAGCGTGAATTCAAATAATGTTACATATCAAACTTTAGATCACGTACTATCTGAGATAACAGTGTCAACAAATGTAAAAAGAATTGAAATTTTAATAATTAACACAAATACTAGATGCCTCATAAGTTAATTTTTTTCTTGCTTAGGTAATATTAGAGGTACAAAGAGTTGCAGGTGTTGATGTTACAGAAACAGTGGCCGGAGCGAGTAGTCCCAAGGTATTTATAATTATAAACGATTTACGGATGACTTATAGTTTACAACTGATGTGTCTCTTTCTGTTCTCAGCAATCTGCCTTAGTACAAAGGCTAATGAATAAGGAAGAAAGTAAAGATTTAATGGGATCAATAGTAGATTATCCTCTGGGTGTATTGTATTTGCGAACTACAGAACTTTCAGAAATAGGATCAGAATTACAAGGTGTTTTGTACACGTTTCCTCGTTCGGAAACTAAAAATGTGCATTCAATTTTATGTACAGCAAGAGGAGCTTTTATAACTCTTAATCATTTATTACCAGGAATAGATGGTCTACACCCTACAAGGTATAGACAAATGCTTGTTCTAGTTTGTACAAACCTACTAGTTTGAATTATCGTCGATTACATTTTATAGTACAACTTTTATAGTACAACAATACAGGTGGCAGAAGAAGAAATTCATGTTGTATATACACCTAAAAACGATGAATTGCTCCTAATAGCATTACCAAATAAATGGTAAGTTATAACTAAATAGTAAATTGAATAATATCTAAATTAGCTCCAAAAATTTTAGTTGCACTCCCGAGGAAGCAGTTAGTCTGTCAGCTGACATAGTCAGGACTCTAGAATTTACGTATGAATCGTTGACGAAATGTTTCATACCTCAGGAAAATCAATGTTCTCTAGATCATTTCTTTATTTTGATTGTCGAACGCTTATTGGACCTAAAAAGTAACGCAAATGACGTAGGATTAAATGCGACTTGTATGAAAATCAATAAAGATGTCGAAAGTATGGAAAATTACAAATTCCGGAGTACATTCTCGGTTGCTAATTTTATAGAATTATCGAGGGACGCACAAATTCAAGTCGACGCTGCCTTGAGCGAAATGGAAGCTATGGATTATAGAGATTGGGTACGTATTAAATAATAAAGTAATAGTGGATAAAATATATATATCAATTATCTTCCTCAGAATGAAGATCCGATGGATTGTCAAAGGCTGTATACGATTTTAGGTAGTTGCATTTATCACAAGCATTACCTTCTTGGATCTCACTTAACTCATAGCGATTTGATCGAAGTAGAATCTTATCTTAGACAAAACTGTATTTTAAATTTGATAAATAACGAACCAGTGAAGTGTCTTGTTATATGGAAGAAAGTGTATCCTTCTTCGTGCAATCGTGGAAACATAGAAGATAACAAAGACAATCATCCAGTTATACCTAATGGAAAATGGTATTTACTGGTTGTTGGATATGGACATGACTTATTAGCGGTCCTTTTAGAATCCGGCGGATGTACCGCAAAGTAATTTGCTTTGTAATTTAATTTCTTTTACTTAATAGGAACATTCCCATTAAATATAAATATTTTTATAGATGTAGCGAGATTATTGGGCCAGATATATTTTATGTAGAAGAAGCTCAAGAGACTTTGAAGCACATACAAAAAATAGGAGTAACAACACTCGCGGCTAAATGGATAGAATCTAATACTAGACCGGAAGTAATATCTTATGAAGATCCTGTATTTGTGAAATCCTCATCCAGTATCACGGAAAATCTGTTAGGTCTTATAAAGTCAACAGATGCACAAAATTCTAATATTAAGTCGTCCCTTATGTTAAGCAGTAATAAAAAAACGCAAGAAATACCTTCAATCTTAAAGAAACGTGACGTAGAAGAATGTCCCGTGGCTTTAGGATCAGGTAAATAAAATTATTTCTCATTAAACTAAACATATTATAAGCATTTAAACAATATAATTTTCTTTCGTTTCTCTAGTGTATTCTCTTCACACGTCAGAAGATTCATTAAGTCAAGGAACTGGTGGAATTAGCGAAATAAGTGATGAAGCATTGCCTATATTAGGAAGACGAGCAACAAGAGAAAAAATCGTTAGCAAATCGAGGTATTCCGATGACAGTGATTCTGATATCGATGTATATAAGGTAAAGAATAATACGACAAATTCTACAGATGACGTTTTGTTAATTTACCTACATATGTAATTTACGAGAAATATATATTTTATAGAATGATTGTCGAATGTTAAACATGGACATATCTAACATAAGAGAGAATTTACTAAATCAAGCTGAATATTTAGTACCAAAAACGTTAACAATGGGCGAAAAGAATTACTTGTATTATTATGTACACTTGGACATGGTTGAAGGGATACTTGTGTCTTCAAAACCAGTAGAACCTGCAGAAAAAAATCATAACTTTCTTGTTAATTTTAACAGATGTGTTCATATAATTCACAGATTATTACATAATACTGTAAGATTTAAAACTATGTTAAACTCGGATGTTGACAGAACTGTGATTAATAAGAGTTTAATTGCCGTTAAGGAACATGGCGTGTTGTTTAAGTGGGAAAATACAACTTTTTGGGTTGTTGGACGATTATATACAACTCCCCATCCAAAAGAGTTATATGTATGTTATCAAGATTCTGCTCCCCAAAACTTAATTGAGATGGCATTTAAGTTACAATCATTACATACGTTTTAATTTTTCTTAAGCTTCTTTGAAAGTTGAAAGCATACCATGTATATTTTTTATTTAAACAGCCGCAAAATGTGAAAACTGACATAGGCGCGAAACAGGTGTGTTTCACATGAATTTGCTATCAATATTCAAACCACTATTACAAGCTCTCGCGTGTCTAAAGTTTAAGGAGACACGTGTCAATTCAATATTTCTATTTCATTATCATTACATGTTTACGAAATATAATCACATATTTACAATTCATGGACACAGTGATGTTTTAAAATGCTATTCATTGTGTCTTATTTCATGTAATGTAATTGTAAGCTTTATTTAGAAGTTTTTAAGATTGTATAACTTTTATTAAATATTTTATATTTTTATTAAAACTTATAAATGTTATTTTAACATATAAATTACCTATACTTTCCATTTTGTTTGATTCTATTTGCAAGCGTACCTTTGTAGGAAATATATTATTCATCTGTATCAGGTGCTATAAGATCTTCTTCAGTGTCAGAAAATTGTACAGTAGGTATTTTTACACGTACACAAGCACCTGCCATTTTACTGCCATAGTGTCCTGCCCAAAACAACTTATCAATACCGCCATGGTAAAAAGAAATCTGCCTAAGTCCCGGCCCATAATTTTCAAACTGATGCGACATCTGAATAAAAATTTAATGAAATAAAAAGCATGTTTGATCAATGACAGGAAAACATTGTGTAGACATAAAACATACGCAATGCCATTGATTTTGCTTTTCCCCTTCGATATCGTCACGAAAATCAAAGAAATCAATGGTTCTGTTATTTTCACCTAATAACTTAATTGTACATTCATAAACAGCTGGACAATCCCAACGACAACTGTACCATTCACTCACCTAGAAACATGAATATACATAACTTATTACAATACTTAATCCTCTGTAGTTTCGTTCTACTCAGTTTTGTTCTAGCCAGTTTGAGACTATTTTGCAACCATTGAGATTTTTCTTTCAAGAATTAGAAGGTGGCTTAATGTTAAATGTATGATCGTGCAATATTCATTTATCAAGTTACATGAACGTGCATATGCAAACTGAAAAATAACTGATATCCTTCTAAACTCTATATCTATATATTAGATATAGAAACTGCCTGAACAAAACACGATGTCGAGCCATAGGAATACAAAGAGTTAAAACATACCACTATTGGTGGCTGTAAATTGTCTAGAACATACGGCGTTAATCCTTCACTTTCCAAATCTATTATTTGTACTTTAGTACATCTGTGATAAGAAGTGACAAAACAGAATTGTTCAAAGAGAGCCTCATCGGGCTCATGTGGCAGTGGTGGAACTCCTTGTGGAGGATGTTCTACCTTCCAATTATCACCTCCTTCAGTAACGATTTTCCAATGCCTATTTTTTCCATACTTTCCAGAATGGTTCTTCACCAAATTCCTTTCGAAAGGTTTTTTTTTACATATAAGGTAATAAACATCCCAGGACACTTCCTTGTCGAAAAGTAGTGAGCGTCTGAGAGAAATTTCTGCCTTTTTACGCCAAATGTATGTTTGAATTAAAATTTTCCATCGTTTACACACTAGTTGACAGTTTAATAATGACTTATAATCAACCAGGCAGAGAATCTCTGCTAATAATTCCTCTGGCAAGTATTTCCCGCTAAGAACTAATCCGTTATCACCTTTTTCATCAAACATTACGCGAGTTGTCATAGTACTGTTATGAAGCTGTCCCATGTTATTTACGAACTATTTAATATAAACAATATATATATATATTATCCTATTTTCTGAAAAAAAACATTTGT
>NW_017178472.1:1038665-1044533 GCF_001652005.2 Ceratina calcarata
AAATTTTTTTTAATCATTATTTATATGTAAATTTTATTATTTTCAATAAAGTGAGACGCTGGCAAAGCTGGGAAAGATTCTTCACTACTGATGATGTCATAATTCATTCACGTATGAATCATTACAAATGACAACAATGTACACATGAACGTTAGTAACGTTTTTATAATAGTTTTATACACATCTTAATTTGACATCATCAATTTTAGTCAGAACGAAACATCAATATCTTTTAATTAGTAATAAGATGCAGCAAAATAAAATATTGTTTGAGGCAGCAAGTGAAAAAATTAGTACATCAGAGCAAAATGTTTTTTTATTTCACTTAGAATTATGCAGTTGGTATGGTCGCAAAATAGTTGGAGATATTTAAAGGAAATAGGTTCGTGGTTTCCTAACACTGAAAAGTGGCATACGATTCTTGTGGTGAATTCGTTTTGGTAATGGGAACTTAATCTTTGAGTCGTGGAATTGCTTGACTTGCGGTCTTCTACAATTTTCTGCCTTCACAATTTCTACTTTAATAATCTGAATTGAATGTGCACGTGCACGATGGCGGGCACCCATATCTCTGTAACATTGTGTTACTGCACCACTAACAGAAAGATCTCTGTACTCTCTGTACATGTTATGAGTACCAGATCTGGAATCGTATCTTAACCAAATCCCAAAATTCTTGATCTTGATTGGGGTTTTTTCTGGTATCTAAAACATAATGTACATGCCATGTTTATGGTATAAAGAAATTTTTAATAAAAGTTACATAGTTCATATAATAATTACCTCTTTTAATGAAACAATCTCTCCAGTAGACTTTTTAAACTTTTTAAGTTGTCGTAAAAAATACCAAAATCTGGATTTTGCTACGATAGCATCAGGTGCAAATATCCTCATTTTATACAAAGGAGTAGTCTTCTCCTTTTCAGTCGGCAACTTACGGCCAATCACTTCGAACTCCTTAAGCTATAAGACAAAATGTATATAAGAATTTATGTAAAAAATAGAGATGCATAGGGACCTAAGAGATGACTAGAACTAGAACCCAATGATCATGACGGCTCAGGAAAATATCAAGTCGGTATGGGATAGGTTCTTAAAAATTTCAGGATTCCCAAAAATGTTGAGATTTTTTGAGAATGATCAGGATTCTCAATTATGTCGAAGTTAATAATGAAGCTTCAAATCATAATTCGAACATGTGTTTGCCATCGTCACAAGTTAGGTTAAGTCATTCTAAGCACAATGATTTGTCTACACTTAGAGTATCACAGCGAAATAATCATAATTTATAAATTCCACAAATTGGAAAAGATTACATTTAAATTAGATAAATTGTGAATTTAAATGTAACTGTTATTATTTACTTACTTCACCCTTGGCTTTCATTTTACCGTGCGTGTACTACGACGATAAACCGGAAAAGAATTCTGGTGAATTAGTAGTGGCAGGTCGGCGGCTTTTTCGATTCATGCGCACTAAGAAAAGTTACAAGGAGCATTCTAGTGCCGTACTTATATTCTTAAATGTAAGGATACCAGCAGGCCCGGAATATGCAGAATATATTATACGTAGAGAAAATTTGAAGAAAGGGAAAAAGATTTAAGATAAAAGAAATAAATGGAATAAAATACGATATAATTAATATTAATTAAATTTATTCTTTGCCTTTTACGTATTCAGCAATTTATAAGAGTAACCAATACTTGAAATTCATTGGAAGAGTAAAAGAAACTGCAGAAAAGTTAGACATTATGATACAAACAGTAATGAGTCGTCAGTGCCTGTCACGTCATATCCCTAGTTGTGACGTCATTAACGCAAGTGCTTTTAGGTCGACGTTCGACCAGTACGGAAGCGGAGCCATTTTATTTTCTACTGATATTAAAATCCTATCATAAATAAGCGAAAAGAAGAATGATACATTTTTGAGTTTTCATTAAAATAATTAAATTATAACAACTTATATCCAACATTTTTATTGAGTAAGACAATTACAGTTGTAAATGTATCATATTCTTCATTTTTGTAATGTATGTACAATGATTTGTATTATACGTTCTCATGTAAAAATGTACATAAAAGAATCGTTGAAATCATGCGTCATCAATTAGTTACATTATACTTTCTGGAAGATCGAAAACATTCTTACAGAGACATTTTACGACCCTCAATGGATATATCTACAGCTCTTCTCGCCGCTTTTATCCTCTTGCTATCCATGTAGTTCTTCATATGTCTTTCGAATCTATTCATTTGCTTCTTAGTACTCTGTTATAAAATGACATGAAATGAGAAAGTACTTCAAGTATCAAATCGACTGAATAAAAATTAAATATAAGAACTATAATTACCCTACTAATGTCGACATCAGATTTCCAATCTGGTCTTACAACGTAATCTTTATTAGAAGGTCTAGGAACTCTAGCCCTCCCTACCCAACCAGGATCTCCAGGCCTTAAAGGTCTAAATAATAGAATAATTATTAAATCGTCTAAATGAGAGGAATTACTAAATAATCTGAATATAAGTTCTGTGAAGAGATCATACTTAGCATCTCCTTTCAAAGCTTTATTAATATCTTGCGATTTCTGGGAAGAACCACCATCGTCAGTTTTCCTTCGTTTGTGAGGCGTTTGTTCTAAATCTCTTTGCATTCTTTCTTCCTTTGACAAAGCTTTAAAATCTGCGGATAAATTAAATATGGGACGTGCCCATTCATTAATTAATTTACCCGCACGTTCCTTGTTTTCTTTAGTTTCTTTTGGATGCTTGTAGAGATACATTACAGCTTTGCCAATACCCGATTGTTTTAGAGAAGATTGATCTATTCGTGGAAACTAAAATAAAATACTGGTCATTATTTCGTATTCTAGATATATAAATGAATAAGACCTATCATAAGAACACAACATAAACTTACCTCCCACAAAAGTTTCAAAAGACTATCTCTAATTTTTAATGATGGCAAAGACCGGTCAGGCATTGGTGCTAACCAGTCTGTTAAAACTGATAACACATTGTGTTCTAAAAATGCCAACTGAAGATCATGTTTCTTAAGTTGCGATAATACTTTTGGTAACATAGATATTTTATTAGTAGCCGGTTTGTTTTGTTGATTCAGTTTTCTGTCTTCTTCTGATGCGATTTTCATATCAGACAATAATTGAGCTATAATGTCGTCATTGTCATTAATTATATCAATATCCTTCCTCTTGCGCCTTCGTGATTGTTCTTCCTTCTTACGAGCTAGCATACGATCGAAATCCGATAACGAATCATCGCTGAAAGATTATTATACTCATTACGACTTTCTGTTTCAATAATTCATTGAATTTTCTCATTTGAACAATGATGTTAAAAAATTACGACCTGCCTACTTAAATATTGATACTTACATATATCGGCTGCTCCTGATATGCAGGCATTAAATTGTCGAAATTTTATTTTGTTCAAAGGATCAATTTTTTAGTGAAGGTAACATTCTAAATACAAAATAAAATGGTTTACTTACAATCCTCCTTCTATGACTACTCCATCATCAGAATCTTCATTTTCTTGTTGCTCGTTAGCAGCACTATTTTCAAACTCCTTACTTTCCGCCTCCTCAACCTCTTCCTCTGGCTCGTCCCCGTCTTTCTTCATTTTCTCTACCTCATCGTCTCCTTCGTTATCCGAATCCGTTATTCCATGTTTCGATTTCTTTTTCGCTTTAACGCTGCCTTCTTCTTCAGAATCAGACATGACTCTATTTCTTTTCTTTACGGCTCCCTCCGAATCTTCACTTCGACTTCTCGACCTTCTAGATTTTGATACCGAACGCGACCTTGATCTTGATTTGGATCGGGATGAATGTCTTGAGCCAGTAACTGATACCGACCTTGATCGTGAACGCGATTGTGAACGTGAACGAGATCGTGAACGAGATCGTGACTGCGACCTCGCAAGCGAAACGGATCTCGACCGAGATTTTGATTTCGATCTCGATTTCGAACGCGATCCAGAACGCGATCTGGAACGAGATGCTTTCGAACTTGAACGAGATCGTGACCGAGACTTGGACGATCTAGAGCTGGATCTCGATCGGGAACGAGAACTTTTTCTCGAAGTAGGGGATTGTGATCCTTTCCGCGACCCTGATATGGATCTTGACTTTGATCTTGAAATAGATTGTTTCGACCTGGATCTTGATCGTGATCTAGACCTTGACCCATGCCTTGAACCTGATGGTGTTCTTGACCTCGGTGATACCTTAGCTTCAGGTGATGGAGATCTGGATAATGACCCTTTTTGAGATATTGCAGGCGATGGTTTTCTTGATCCAGAGTTTGATCTGGATCGTGATCGACTCTTATGCTTTCCATCTGGAGAGTGTGTTAAAGATTGTACACTTTTCTGCGAGTTAGGTGAACTTTGTCTTGATCTATTTATCGACGGGGATTTTGATCTCGATTGCTTTGGAGATGTTTCAATACGTGACGGTGAATGGTTTTCTTCTGGAGATGGAGAACGTGATGTTTTTTTCTCGCTCAAACCGGGAGTTGGAGATCTACTTCGCGATTTTCGGGTCGGGCTGTTTGAAGGCGAACGAGATTTTTGTGAATTTGATCGTGAACGAGATTCCACAACGACCTTCGGAGATCTAGTAGGAGAACGAGAGTTCGTTCGGGAACGCGTGGGGGATCTTGAACAAGAACGAGAATTCACTTTTGGCGACGATGGATTACTTCGTTTGGCCGACGTCGATCTGGATCTGGATCGTGAACGTTCTGGAGATGCTATAGAACTTTTTCTGGATTCATCCAAAGAAGAACTTCTTGATCTTGATTGCAATCTTGTCTTTGCTGAGTATATTGAACGGGATAATGTGGGCGTGTTGTTTCCAGTAACTTTTCCATCTAATTCGAATGTTGGAGATTTAGAAGGTGTTCTTGAAACACTTTTTCTTCCTGTAGATTTTGAGCTAGATCTAGACCTAGATTTTCGATTTGTAATGGTAGGTGAGGCAGATCCATTTCTCGAAGGTGAATGTGAGGGTGATCTAGAATATGATTTTCTAGAATTGGCATTGGAAACTACAGAAGCTGGTGATCTTGCTTGTACAGGTGATGAATGGTTAGATCTAGAAGAAAAGTTTAGATTTTATATTATATTAGAATATCATTATGCAATTGATTTAATGGTTACTATTTTGATAGATACCTTGTAGGACTGACAGAATGTGACTTGGATCTGCTTCTAACTGATCTTTGAGATTCTATTGATGGACTTCTAGACTTATCACGTTCCTCTTCTGATTCACTTCTTTCTTCTAAAAAAGATTATCATTCTGTTAGAACTATATTCCTAAACATGTTATATATTAAAAAAACATATAGATGTTCTGTTAATAATTTGACTAGATATGATCCTTTGTTTCATTATAAAGACTTTCTTTCGACTATTTATTAGAGCAAATTTGGAAAAATGTATTTACCTTCACGATTCATTGCACTAAAAAATATACTCTTTGTCAATAGTGATGAATAATTATTTCGTTCTTAAAATAATAATATTAAATGATTTCTCATCAAGATCCTGCTAAATTATAAAGCAGCTTTTCCGTTTTATGTACAAATAAACAAACATGTTCGAGAAATACATTTACGTCAAAGTAACTTAAGAAATAAAGAAAATTTGTGAAGAACAATCGTGATTGGCCACTGAAATTTCAATTTGTTACTTTCTTAGGTTAGAATAGCTCTCGCTACTCAAAATCAACGACTGATCAACCACCCAGATTCTGCCAGATTCTACCGATTCTACTAGTCAAAGTACTGCCAGAGATGAAAAGGGAGATTGCTCATTTCTTTGTTCGAAAGTGGATACGGC
>NW_017178472.1:1044538-1080473 GCF_001652005.2 Ceratina calcarata
TAATAATTATCGCTATATTATAAATTTCTTTTCTAGATTTGTAAATACGACCGTGATTAAACACGCAGCCTTTAAAGGCTAAAAAATTTACAATTTATGGTTACAGATATTTTCAAATCGCTGTATCACTTTCTGTGTCTTATTTACTCAATGATTTTGTCGGGATCAGCCGATGAGCACCGAGTTTTGTCGAATGTCGAATATGCTTGAAGAGTAATGGAGTAATATGGCGGCTGTGGCGAAGTTTTCGCCGCCTGTATGAGAAATTTGCATTCGTCGAGATCGAATATTTGACGGCAAACGTTAATTACTGTGTAACCTCGGTCGGGTCACGGTGGTCTAAAATCGTAAGCGATAATTTTTGCGTGTGGTGGCACGTCGAGACAGCCCAATGCGGGTCGCGCGAAATCCCTGTACCGCAAATCATGACTTCGATGTTGTCCAGCTTTAACCCACCTATCGTTAAGCGATTGTTGGGTTGGAAAAAAGCAGAAGGGGAAGATAAATGGAGTGAAAAAGCCGTTAAAAGCCTGGTTAAAAAGTTAAAAAAGTCCGCTGGCCTCGAGGAACTCGAGAAGGCGATTACTACACAAAGTTGCAACACAAAGTGCATTACTATACCAAGGTATGCTTGTGCTTTATATACACTTTTTTTGCGCGTCCATAAATATTGCGATTGATGGTGCTTGTAGTTGTCTTTATTCCTTCTATTTTGTTATCATTTATTCGTCTATGCATTTATTTAATAATACGCATTGTAACGGCGTGAATTTCGTATTTATTTGTATCCTGCAAAGTTGAAGGCTGAAGAATAGAAAACGTTCGCATGTGCTATTTGCCGTTTATGCGCTTGTATATTAGCGCGTATAATGCCACATTGTCTAACAATTAACAGACCGTTTTGTCGTCTCATGGTACGAATAAAAAAATCATTTTCTGTAGTTCTTCAAAAATGTATTTCGCGTCATCCGTAAATGTTTGTAATAATTAGGAAGTTTTTCGTTTGTTTCGAGATGTCTACAATTTCACGTCTCCTTTGATTAAAATACCTCCTGTTTTCAAAATGAAACAATATATAATATCTGATATATTAATTGTTTTAATGATATTGGTTTGATATATTCTGAATCAGCATTTATTGCGATATTTTCGCCTTTCTATTTTTGATAAAAAATATAAAATAAAAAATTTAGTTTCATCAGTGAAGGATTTTAAAAAATCTTATTTACGATAAATGCAAATTGCAAGTGCACACATATACGTACATACATTATGTACACAACAAATAGATGCCAATATTTGTTTATCCTGCACCTGTCATCGCTTCTAGTAGATATTTCATCGAATATAATTTTTCTGACCGCGTTTATAATGAAATTGAATGCATTATCGTTCCCAAAGATATCAAATTTCACTGCACATTATAA
The DNA here is from genome assembly GCF_001652005.2 of Ceratina calcarata. Classification (NCBI taxonomy): domain Eukaryota; kingdom Metazoa; phylum Arthropoda; class Insecta; order Hymenoptera; family Apidae; genus Ceratina; species Ceratina calcarata. The sequence continues at coordinate 1,045,966 of NW_017178472.1, forward strand.
ATCTTTTGTCATGAGCCTTCTATACATATACAAACTTCATCATCGTTTGTATCCATCGTGCGTCGCGATAAACCTATACTAAAAGTTTATCACGAATCGAATCTGTAAATGTTCATTAACGTACAGGAAAAGTCCACAGATAAATCGTATTTTCACGCGTTTGATGTTTGTTGCAATTCGTTGATAGTATAAATCCATTGTGTGCCGCTGACGTGAAGTTCTATCTGCAATTTCAATGGATCAAATTCGATAAAATCTATATTTTCATGAAGAGCTATTATCTAATTACTGTACGCGGATTAACATGCGCACCACAATAAACACGATATGCGCAATTTATTGTTATATTCTTTGATAGATACGAATACATTACATGATAATCGCGCACAGCGCAAACGTTCATATCTCTTAGAAGTTATGTAATAATCGAAACAGTGATGTGATCACAAACAGAGAAGCGCAATCGCGAGATGTGTAGCAATTCAATATTTGAAATGTCTGAAACGGGATACTTACCATATGTTTAAACGGAATTACTAGATTTATCGGTAGTTTTTCCGATCGCGTGATAAGCAACGAACGATTTCGATCGAAACATTGTGAATGAAATGCACACGTGTGCGTCACATTATTGTGCATTGCTTTAAGACAAGGACGAATCGTAATTACCGCAATTTATTTCGCATTTGTTTCTAAATAAAATAAACCTCGTGTCAATGGAGATCAAAATCTAAGGTTGCAATTTATTGTCGTTTTTCGTCATTCTTCACCGGAATTGATCTTGCATATCGCGATTCGTAAATTGATTAACAGCGTAATACTGGCGACGTCGTTGCTTGTTCAAAGAAAGGCACATTCTTCCTTAATTCAAAATGTAACTGCATTCACATTATTACCATCATCATTTCCCATCATCGGCCGTGAGAAAAACTACCCTCTTATAGTTTTGCGGTTAATCGATAAGATACTATAACATCTCACCTGGAGATTCAACTAGGCTCCGCGACACAGCGTTGGGCATCTTGATTAAATAATTAACTGTGCGGTGAATACGTAATCGTTAACATACGTTTCATTTCGGTCAACACGTGCTCCTGCGCCATCGAAAATGCGATCGCCAAACGAGAAAATTGTATTTGCACACAAAAATTGTAGTGCATAGTTTCATTTCTGCTGTATTTTGTAGATAAATCAGGTGTACATACTTATGAAGACGACTATTGTAGGCTCGGTCTTTCTTGCGAGTGGAGAACGAAACAATTGTTTAGCATCTTCATTTCTTATCCAGTAAATCCCCAGCAAAACATTCATCGTATTAAGAAAATAATATCCGGGTGAAATCGCAGACTTATCGTCTCCCGTGTCTGTCCTTATTTGTTGAGGTAATTAGATCCAACGATAAAAATCAGAGTACTTGTTTCCTAAATATGCTTGTTAAGTGTGTAGAATTGCACGCATTATTAAGAATACTTTCAAGCGCTACTTAGTATGTAGCTACTTATCGTTAGATAAATCAATGTTTACATAATACAATCGATATGGTTGAAAGTATTTAAGTAGAGAATGAAACGACACAGATTTCTCGGAAACCCAGTATTTTCGACGAAAGAAAAGCGTGACTTATGGCAGGCGAAATTACGTAAGTTCGCAGCACTGCCTGTATGTAGATACATACTGTAGTTTCGCATTCAACAGATACGTGTCTACGAATCCTGTCAGCTGTAACAACTATAACTAAAGACTTGGAATTCTCTTTTAAAGAAATAAGAAAAGGAACTAAAAAAAAAATTAATAAATTTTCTACTGCAATTTCTGTTTCAATTTGTATTTACGCGCGCGTGTAGATGCCGGTCAGAGTGAATAAACGCACAGTTCACGTATATAGCGTCCGTTTTCTTTTCTTTCTTTTTAAAATACGCGAGAGCGTATGCAGCTTCTTCTCAGTTTGCCAGCGCAATCGACAATTAAACTCGATTAAGTCGCGTCTCTCGTTTGATGCATACGTGGAAAAAATTTCACGGTGAACGCGACTCGTCGCGTCCTCGACCAACGAGGCAACGGTGCGTCAGCAGGATGACTGAAATTGCAGAAGGAACGAGACCGTGAATCGTTACGTTCCTCCTCATTCTTGAATACAGGAAAACGTCAGCCTCTGGCTAAGAAAATCTGTCAATTCCCCGTTTTAATTTGCAGATAATGGCTGACATCACTTTCTCGCGATCAGCGTAGCCAGTATCCTGCTTTCTAACGACTTCGTTTCCTTCACACTAAACGAATTATCAAAATCCAACCTCCGTCGTACATATTAAATGCTCTATCGGTTGATTACTGCTCAATTGCTTCATCGAACTGTATACTTCAATATAGTGGAGCAATATGCTTCCAAAACGGACGATAAACTGATTTAGTATTATATTATTATATTATCATCGAATTCAGTATTTATTGTTTTCTAGTTATCGCACGAAACGATATGTAAGATCAAATGTAGCATCCGTTTCAATCCGTTCAAGAATTATCCAGAGTGTGTTCGTGTTATCTTTTATCAGTGAGGCCATGTACTACAAAATTTCATTTCTTGCGTGAGCTTTGTATGCCATCATTGAATCTCGTAATTCCCAGGTACTTTCTTTCGCGTATGCTTGTTTAGTGAGATAAATTCAAAAATTTAGATTGAGATTGTGATCAGTATTGTACAGAAAATTGTTATATAAAATCGCGCGCTAAGATTTCTGAATTATTATATAAGTGAGAGGAGAGTCGAGCAATTGCAATTGAGGGTCACACGTGCGCGGATTATACGTAACGAAACAGATAGGCAGAGAAAGTGAACAATAGGAAACGGAAAAGGATCAGTAGCCGTGAATTGTGAATGCGAACTCCTTGAACACGATGAAAATGCATTTAAATATTAAGGAATATGTTCTCTTTTTTTTCTCTCTGATGCAAGTCAACCAATCTTATTATTAGCAGTTGATTGCGAGTTGATTCCAATAAGAATAGGTAGAAAGATCACGAATGTTTTGATGATTGAGCAAGTTACGCCGAGTTACCCTTGCTGGGAGAAAAGCATCCAACCGAATGTACCGCGGTATACAGTTTCTTTTCATCGGTAGGCGCCAACGTTTCCGGTACGGCAGACGCGAACACAGAAAGAGACAAAGAGCAAAGAAAACGGGAGGAAGTTGTTCGGAAGTGTACATTAAAGAGAGAGAGTTTTACGGGTGTCGCGACAAGCGCGCGTCTAACTTAAACTGCAATACTTTTATTATGCTACTCTGCGTTTGCAATACTTACATCTAGAAGCATTTAGTATTGGATGAATAATCGAGTTGGATTTGTGGAATCGATTCGATTAATGCTATCAGAAAATCACAATGAGAATATTGTTTATGAAGACAAACGATTTAAGTTTATGAAACTACATATTTAGTCTTTAAATGTTAGTCATTCATGAATCAGGTTTAAATTTCTTTGTTATAAACGAATAGGCCTAGCCCGGGTGGTGTCGGCGACAACGGTGTCCAAGGAGTACGCGGTAAAGGTTTACCGCACGTGATCTACTGCCGACTTTGGCGCTGGCCAGATTTGCAGTCGCACCTCGAGTTAAGAGCGATTGAGCATTGCGAGTACGCTTTTACGCAGAAACGGGACGAAGTCTGCGTCAATCCGTACCACTATCAACGAATACAAACGCCAGGTAAGCGGATTGCCCGCGCTTCATTCAAAGTTTGCGCGCGATCCAGTTCTAAAAGCGTTCCATGATTGACTCGATCAATTTCCATGTTCACGAGCGAAATATATGTTCGTGGAATTTTCTAGTTTTACCACCAATACTCGTGCCGCGGCATAACTTAGCTGGGGACGAGTCCGTCCTGTATAATACTTCCCTTGAGGAGCGAAGCGTCAGCGTGCCAGAGAATACGAATTTCCACGCGACGTTGAATCACCAACATCATAATCAACAGAATATACCGCAATCTCCGCAACAGCAACAGCAACAGCAGCAGCAGCAGCAGCAACAGCAACAACAGCCGAACAATCCCTATCAAGGAATGCAAGTCAGTATCAAGGAATTAGTAACAAAGATAAGAATCGATAAGAAGAAACGAAAATCATTGTTCGTTTGTGTTTTAATTAGAATATGCAGGCGACGAGTCCAGCTAGCGTCGGGAGTCTAGGAAGCGTTCAGGGTTCACCGCATCCGACGCCTGGATCCATGGATCCTCCTGCCGACACTCCGCCGCCAGGATATATAAGTGAAGATGGTGATAACATGGATCACAACGACAATATGTCTTTGTCGCGTTTGTCACCTAGCCCCGTCGATGCACAGCCGGTCATGTATTGCGAGCCAGCGTTTTGGTAAGCATACGTTCTACAAATTAATTATTATAATTCCCTCCCGCTTTCTGAATATTTTTGTTCGCAAATGAATAACAATTTATATCGAGGATCAATCTTTACATTTGTTTTATATTTTGTTTGGTAAAAGGTGTTCGATAAGTTACTACGAATTGAATACGAGAGTGGGTGAAACCTTTCACGCGTCAGTACCGAGTATGACGGTAGACGGATTCACAGATCCCAGCAGCTCTGAACGTTTTTGTTTGGGTTTATTATCGAACGTTAATCGTAATTCCGTGGTCGAGCAGACGAGACGACATATCGGGAAAGGAGCTAGATTATACTATCTTGGTGGCGAGGTATTCGCTGAGTGTTTATCCGACTCGAGTATCTTCGTGCAGAGTCCCAATTGTAATCAACGTTACGGTTGGCATCCAGCTACTGTTTGTAAAATACCACCCGGTAAGTTCTATCGGTTCTCACTCCGTTCGACTTTCAATCACAAAAAGGGACTCATCATTTTGTCTTTGTGGTCTTCGTCTTGCAGGCTGTAATTTGAAGATCTTCAATAATCAAGAATTTGCTGCGCTGTTATCGCAGTCAGTTTCCCAAGGATTCGAGGCAGTATATCAGTTAACGCGAATGTGTACAATTAGGATGAGCTTCGTAAAGGGCTGGGGAGAGGCGTATCGTCGACAAACCGTGACATCGACTCCCTGTTGGATCGAGTTGCATTTAAACGGGCCGTTACAGTGGCTCGATCGTGTACTCACGCAAATGGGATCGCCGCGTTTACCTTGTTCCTCGATGTCATAAGGTTGTATACATTTTTCCTTCATGGATGCAGGAAAATGTAGGGACGATTAGCTATCCTTGTCGTTGTTGTCATCGTGTAGATCGGTTTTTTCTGTACTATGAATTCATCATTTTATCCGAATTCTTTACAACCGGCATCGGCTACAGTGACAAAATAGTGCAAGAAGGAGGATACGCATGCTGGCGTCGAAAAGTACATGGCTGAACAGGACCGATTTCGAAGTCTCGGAGGCGGCATTCGATCGAATGAACGAGAAAAAAACTGGCTTTAGGAAAGTTTAAGTGCTCAAATTGTGCGATGTTACGTAAGAAGGAAAGACGATGTTCGAGCAAAGAAATGTCAGCGAAAGATTAATTTATCGCGGATACAAAAAAATTTCTTCTTGGGTTCGAAACGTCATAATTCGTAGATATTGTTGGCACAGTTATCACACTACCACGTGAATGTATCGCTTTACAACCTGATCAGATTTATGAAATCTGATTTTAAATTGAATAACAAACAGTGGAAAAGAGAGCGTACATGTACATATGTACACACCGGATTTTTTCCTTTACTCTTTATAGGTGTATTCTGAATGAACGGGAACGTGGGAGAAAAGAACATAATTCTAAATCTTAAAGTTGCTTGTCGAGAAATTCTAGTTCAGAAATTCGTTAAATACTTGGAAATTTAGCTAACTTTTTCAGCAATTAATTTCACGTGTACTCGTCAGATTTTCACAGTCGTGAAACTGCGTCTCACATGAAAAACTTTTATTGTACATGTCCGATCTATTTTTGCATCTAAAATAATCTCTTAGAAGATAGAATGCTGTAATCGATTAAAAGTGGCTAAATTTTGAAGGAATTAACAAAATCATTAAGTTCGATTTTTTTTACAACCGTCTTACAATTAAACGAAAAAATGTGTTTTTCTCGACATACTTTTACTACTTCTAGAACTCTGTAGCAAAATGTGAGGAAAACAGACATTCTGTGTATACATACTGACTTCAATCGTACATGCGTTCCTATCCAATCATACGTAAATGATATATGTATATGTACCGGGGGCTCAGCCGCTGCATATTTTTATCGCTTGTTATATCATTCACTTCAGTGGTACGGTATACGTCAGTTCTTGCAATACAGTAATATTGTACATTCATACACGGTTTGTAATATGCTGAAAAGAGTTTCTCTTAAGAACAGATTGACAAGCCGATTACAATGTTTCTAACATCTACTGGTCTATTCGGAACCTTTGTCTGTACTTCTCTTTAGCTTGAGAGTAGAAAAAATGTGAAATGTACACATCAATTTTTGTTAAGTGGTCATAAGGGAAATGAAGACTCACAGTGTTCAATATGTGCTATTTATACATTCTCTCGAATGGACCAGAACGTTCAAGTATTTTCTCGATGGACCGCATTAGGTGTCGGATAGACATGTTTTAACATGTTTGGAAGTTTTATGAATGATGAATAAACATGTAGAATGGGCAGAGTTCGAACAGCATTTCTTTTTCGGGAACGGTAAACTGGAAAAATATTACGTATATAAGGTGTCTTATCTCGGATAATTGATATTCTTATTAAGAATAAGCGCTATATTTCTTAACATTGATAGGAGTACTAAGCGCACGAAGTCTATAGTAAACAGAAATGTCTATTTATTTGATATCGTACCGGGAAGATACCGGGTTCAGAAAATTATATACGTACGTTCACATATGTATATTTGCTATCGAGCGTCGGGAAACTTATGCGAAGCAAACGTTAAAATGCACATTTCGGTGTTGATGTTCAATGTAGCGAACCACTCGTTAGCTATGAATCGTTGCAAAGGTGTTCGGCTCGTCGTGTAAGGGTCATGAACCAACCGTTTCGTACAAGAGAGGTATACACGAGTTTGTATGCGAAGAATGATGGATTCGATTGCTGTAAGCTTTGATAAAGAATTATATAGTTGAAATTGTCTTATGAGATTTTATACTGAGATGTACGAGAAACGCATTCAACTTTCGAGAAGAATATGTAAGCATATGAAAATTTTATCACGAACGGAATGTAACAAGAGAAAATGATAGTCTGGCCTTGAATGTGGGATGCTTTAAGATATATCAGGTATACATATATTGTTTCTATACTATTCTAAATTTATTTATGAATTGTTTCGTGATTGAATGTATTAAAAGAAGTTTCTATTTTATTGCAGATTTTATATAAGATATTTCATATTCGAGAATAACTAAAAGAAAAAGGAATACGATTAAAAAAAAGAAAAAGTCGGACGTCTTTCACGTAGAACGTACGAAAAAGGAATGAGATAAAAAAGTTATGTATTTTATTATATTACGAGATATATACACATTAGTGTCGATCGATACGCGAACAGTCTTTGCACCAAGTGCATGGATTCAGTTTTTTTTTTAACGAATAAATTTTTAAATATAAATTTTATACACGATTGCTATGGAATCTTTAAGTATGTATAGGGGCCAATTACACGCACAGGATGTGAAATTCGATCTCTCTAAAAAAACGTCAAACATTTTGGAAAATCGGTTTCATCTTATATATTTTTTTGCCAGTGTCGCTCATTTCATAATACATATTTACGATTAACTCTCAGAAAGAAAGTGACGAACAAATTATTTAATTTAATTATCATGTGCATGAAACGCCAAGAAGAAAGAAATAAGAGAAATTTCTTTTGTTAATAAGTAAAGGAATGCCGTAAACGTAACTGCAATCTATTTTTTAACATTGCCTCAATCGTATCGGTGCCGAAAGATTACGTGCTAAGTTTTAAAATCACTTTTACGAAAAATTAAGCTTTAGATACATTTTTCACGATGCTTTCAAAGTTTTTTATATGTACTATACAGCTAAACGGTATTTTTATTATGTTGCTTTTCTCCTGTTTACTTCTTTTTACGAACTATATCCTTTATTATATCTTTTTTATACATATACATATAACACGATCAAGGGATACGATGGTTTGGCGGCGACGATTCGTAAACTTGCCGAACCAATGTCTACGATGTTCGAACAACTATTTCGGAAAGAATATATATCTATAACGAGGAATAAATAATCTGAGTAGTAGCTATGGAAAGACGCAATTAAAGTAAAACGCAAGATTTAAGTGATATCATTAATCTATTAATTTCTCGTTAGGGACGCGTTCGTCTTTCACGAGGAGGTTTCATTCTTTTAATCGACATGTAAGGTTGATGCCGTGTAAATAAATGCAACTCGTAAAAGTCGAACGCGATATCGTCGGGCAGCTCGAACGAAATTTAAGGAAAAAATGCTAATTGCCGATATTAGATGCACATTTTGGACTCGTGCTAATCGGTACCGTTCCCGCACAAAAATATAATTACTGAAAGAGAAACGAAAAGAATTTCGAAACGTCAAATTTTTTGACAGACCACTTGTTTCCCTGCCAGACTGCCATTAGTATACTAGCTAAAATAAAATACGAACAGAGGAATCGAAGAATTCGCCATTCGTCTTTCTTCGTCGTCCTCAAATTCCTATTCGTTCGTTTTACGTTAGCATAAGATCAAAATATGATCAAGGAGTTCCATGGAGAGGCATAGCACGTATTTTCTTTTAACAGAATAAAGGAACGATGCAGAGTACGGACTTTTTTTATTACAATGTAATTAAATATTTTCATCGGCTGTACCGCTTTTCCTCTGACCTCCTTGATTCATCTACATCGGTGAAAGAAGAAACAGAGCATTGAGAGACGCGTTTAATTTGCCAAAGTATGTTAAGCGTAGCAATTGCCAAAGTTGTTTTTTTATAAGTACAAGAACGTCGATTAATTATAATAGTCGAGATTCACGCGCGCACGAATCGTTCAATTATCAGCGCTGTTGTTTATAGAGCATGTTACATAATTAGAATGGACGCTATCACAAATTTAGTAAGAGATAGAAAAGAATATATTGTTCGGCGGCGCATATAATTTGATATAAATGATTTCTAGGTAAAGATGCAGAGAAAAGTCACTGACCTCATTTTGTTTTGTTTAATGATCCCTTGACGCTCTCATCTAGTTCTAAGAATCATTTGTATCAAATAATGTGTCGTCCCGAAACCATTCACCTTTTTACTCCAATACCAATACTTTTTTCTATCTCTTTTTAAGTTCGAGATACAATTCATCCTTTGTATGTGACACCTTTTCTATATCTACATACTTCTTTCCTTGAAAAATTCTTTAAATTGTTACCATTGTTAATTGCGTCGTATCGTTGATCATCGTTATGTTTTATCCTTCAGTTTTATTGCAAGGTATATTCACAGCGTGTCTTGACCCGCCGAATAATTGAGCGGTCCGACGATCACGAATCTTTTAATTCTATAGCTTATACTTATGTATCTTGTGTGCTGATAAACCGCGTGCATAAAAGGGAAGGATCGACTAAAAAATGATAATTTCTAGAAATCCGATATTTTTTTACATGATTAAAGAAACGTGAAATTCATTTAACGAGCGATGTGTCAGCAATTTAATCTCGTCGATCGTTTCCCTGTGTGCATAAAATCATCTAAATGAATAACGGAACGAAAGATTGAGAGATTGATAGAATGCATGTGTCGAAGAATAAAGACGAGATATGTTACATGAGAATATCGAGTGTGAGGTTGTATAAATAAATAAATAAATGTACATGTTAAGTCTAATAAATATGAATTTGTTGCTTTTACTAGTCCTCGGTGGCGAATAGATTAAAACGAAGTCACGATATTTAAAAAGAACACGTAAATATGACATCTTTGTTTAGTGTCCTAACATCTACATGTTACAATTCAATGCTTAGATAAGTGATAACATTTTACTAAAAGAACGTGAACAAAATTTGGGGAATTAGAGGACAGGTAAAAAACATAAAGTCTACACATAAAAATTTGTTGATAACTTGCATGGCAAAATGTTTGTATCATCGACTACGACAAAATGAATACAATCTATACAAGTGTACAATGTTGTGCTTATACAACTTAACAATCAGCGTTCGTGAAGTATTTTGCAGCAACAATCGCAATGAACCATTGATGACATTCTTAAAATAAGTTTTTACAAATCGATTACCGTCCAATTCATTCTTCAGTCTCGCACAATTTATCAAACAAATAAAGAAGCTTCTAACACAATTGGCTGATTTACATCCAAGCGTATTACTCGATTCTTAAGTATACTTTGTGTATTTAAAATCTCTTCGGAAAATCTCGAGATGAGTACTAAAATACAAAATCACGTGTACATTTAACATGCTTAGACGAAAATCAATCATGATGATAGTTAAAACATCCAAATGACACAAGATTCTTGATGTCGGATGCAAATTGCAATTATAAAGAAATACTCCGATTTGGCCGATATTTCAACATTCGATGACAAACTTTCGTCGCAGGACACGGATTTACGATGATCAGATTAGATGAATCATTTTAACGAAAACCCTTCCTTCTCGACCTCTCTTTGGAATTGATTTGTTGCTGCTGATTTGTACGACGTTGTTACAAATGACCATGGTGTTTAGAGCTCAGCATCTTTCTCACAGAAAATATGCTCATAGATAAGCCGACAGTCGCAAGAATAAATGCGGACGTTGTGATATTACGTTCAACCATATTCTTACGGAACACGGACGATACGGCTCCCTACAAAAATTAATTAACATCATACAGGATTGTTATAAAACATTGAATGATGACAGAATATATTCTATGACGATTATTGATTCGTTGACCGTAAACAATAAATAAACTACAAGTGAATTAAAGAAACCGTAATATTAACAACGATTGCACAACTGATTGTGAAACAGTTATTTTAAACGCTTGTAAGTTCACATTACCTGCTGAAAGGATAATCTGAGAGCATAGAGGGTGGCAGGAGTCAGATACATCTCTATAACCAAGTCTTTGCTTCGTACTCTAAAAAAAGAAGAAGCGTATCACATTTATATGTACAATAGGTTACATAACACAAAAGCATCAACGTTTCAATACGAAGGACATTTAAAACTGGACCACATCCAAAGCTATGCTTGTCGATTTGACTGGCGCCGCTCGTTTCAAACCCGATCAACTTTTTATTTAATTGATTCTTGCGTTTGATTTCAAAAAGGTTAACGTCGATTGCTTAGTTTATTACTTCATCCGAATTATTCTACGTATTATATAGAATATAGATTTTTGTTACGTATTATTTTGTTTCACTTTTTTTTTAAACAAACAAATTTCATCGAAAAATTTTAAAATACCAAGAGGGATGAAATATATGAACTTCATTGAAACTGCATTGATAAGAAATGACGAACGCGTGCGTTTCTTTGGAAAAATGTTATTGCGCGTATCAAGATAGCATAAATCTATTTCTTTTTTTCTGTCTATTTGATTAATTTCATAATGATTACATTACTACAGACAGGCGTCTATGAACGTCAATGACATTTTATATCTGCAATGTTAAAAATCAAGACTCCAGTATCAAATATTCCTTAGTTTGAATATGCAGCATAAACTGGTTCTAAATTATAATACATCATTCTATTTTTTAAAATTTTTCATGACATATTTTCAGCTACAGAACTGCATAATAAAATTTCATTTTACTCATGAACGTAGTGCAGCAAGTGCATACATACATGTGAATGTTACATGGCATGAAAAATGAACTAACTTATGTAAGCTGTATGCAATGAACTCTGTTTCGTTTTACAATTGTTAGTTACAATGATGTTTCTGTTATAAAGAGGATTGTAAAATTGAGGGATAATCGAAACAACTTAGTTTCAATTTTATCGGAGAGCATTGTATTTAATACGATTGCATTTGCGTCTGCAATACGACTGCATGTATCGTACCATTGATCCACGCCTTCACTTTATTAAAAATATACAAATAACTAATAAATATACTAATAACTTTATGATACGAGATCCATTATTGAAAATTTTGGATTTAATTTTATCTGAGTGTGTAATTCAAATAAAACGATGCAATTTAATAATTATTCTGCCATGAGGAACTGCGTTGTACGATTAACCTATAACTTTTTATTGGAATGGTTTTAACAGAAAATAACAACGGTTAATAAAACTGTAATACATTAAACAAAGTACTGGTTATCAATTATAAGGAATTGTTTCAACGTTTTATCAACGTAAAGTTTACGAAACAACTTATGTCTTTTAATGATCGTTTCAGGTAATAAGAGAATAAACGGAGTGGTACTTCCCTCTTACATAATCAATAATATGTTATTACGAATAATAACGAACGCGTGCGTTTCTTTGGAAAAATGTTATTGCGCGTATCAAGATAGCATAAATCTATTTCTTTTTTTCTGTCTATTTGATTAATTTCATAATGATTACATTACTACAGACAGGCGTCTATGAACGTCAATGACATTTTATATCTGCAATGTTAAAAATCAAGACTCCAGTATCAAATATTCCTTAGTTTGAATATGCAGCATAAACTGGTTCTAAATTATAATACATCATTCTATTTTTTAAAATTTTTCATGACATATTTTCAGCTACAGAACTGCATAATAAAATTTCATTTTACTCATGAACGTAGTGCAGCAAGTGCATACATACATGTGAATGTTACATGGCATGAAAAATGAACTAACTTATGTAAGCTGTATGCAATGAACTCTGTTTCGTTTTACAATTGTTAGTTACAATGATGTTTCTGTTATAAAGAGGATTGTAAAATTGAGGGATAATCGAAACAACTTAGTTTCAATTTTATCGGAGAGCATTGTATTTAATACGATTGCATTTGCGTCTGCAATACGACTGCATGTATCGTACCATTGATCCACGCCTTCACTTTATTAAAAATATACAAATAACTAATAAATATACTAATAACTTTATGATACGAGATCCATTATTGAAAATTTTGGATTTAATTTTATCTGAGTGTGTAATTCAAATAAAACGATGCAATTTAATAATTATTCTGCCATGAGGAACTGCGTTGTACGATTAACCTATAACTTTTTATTGGAATGGTTTTAACAGAAAATAACAACGGTTAATAAAACTGTAATACATTAAACAAAGTACTGGTTATCAATTATAAGGAATTGTTTCAACGTTTTATCAACGTAAAGTTTACGAAACAACTTATGTCTTTTAATGATCGTTTCAGGTAATAAGAGAATAAACGGAGTGGTACTTCCCTCTTACATAATCAATAATATGTTATTACGAATAATAGGAAAAAAGCGACGGCATTACGGTTAATTTCATACGGATATACGTGTCGGGTTAAAATACCTACCGTCTTGTGCGAAACTTGCCAATGAAAGAGACGATCACCGAAGCCGCGCGTACCTTCCTCCAAGTTGTTTTCTCACCACTGCTAATCACTGCCTGCCGATTCTGTAAATTTTAGGCACTCTTTTTGGCATGCGCTCTGCCATCTTTAACATGTTACAAGAATTATGCGTATTGATCGTGCAATTACCATACAATGGTATGCAGTCACGAACAGCATTCTATAAATTAGCCGACAGATATCGCTATATTACACTTTACATGCCCGCGTTTTAAAACATGTAGTACAAATTTGTACCTAATTAGCATATAGCAGATATAATTAATTACAATAGTATGTAAAATGTATTTATTTCCCAATTAACTTTTACCTGAGCCCAACAGCTTTATGAACCTCATGATTTTTTTCTTTAATAAACGAAGTGTTCCAGTTTGCGCATTACTTTTATATTATTCAGCAATCACCTTCCTGGTTAAATGATTAAGTTCATCGGAGAAAATAGCTATACAATGACGCACGGTTCCGTTTTATCTCGCACTCATTTCCGTGAGATGCCACATATCCTCCAGTCTCGCCCAGTTATCCGTACAATTACTGTCTCTCTATTTCATTCTAAAGTAACATTAAAAAAAAAAAACAGAAGCGATGACTCGTTGGATATTTCTCTTCTGGATTCAATTATTTACGGTAGTACTTTGCGAGTACAAAGATTCGGAAAGCTTCTGCGCCGCACAGCAAACTTGCAAATACTGTTTGCGAACTCCGCGCTGCGTTTGGTGCTCCACTCCGGTAATAATTACTCTTAAAATGTTAACGAAAATTGATAGAGAATAGTTGTGAGAACAGTAACAATGACTGGTTGTTGACTCAGGTATCTAATCAGAATGTGAGTGGTCCGCTGGTTCGCTGTGTCACGAGACAAAAATTTTTGAACGAAGGCGATCACTGGTGTAAAAAATCGGATGTGATAGATGCAGCTAGTACGATGATTTTGCTCGAAGATCAGCCGCTGTCTTCTGCAAAAGGCAGAGATCCTGTTCAAGTTCAACCTCAGCGAGTTCAATTACGACTCCGGCGAGGAAAGTATCATTGTTTCTATTTAAAAGATATTAGTTGCAATCGACTGGTTCAATCTACAGGCGAAGAATACCGATTGACCGTTAAGTACAGCCAAGCGGAGGATTATCCTGTGGACCTGTATTACCTGATGGACTTATCGGCCTCCATGGAACGTCACAAAGATCAATTATCGAAACTGGGACTTCAACTTGCGGAAGCTATGAGGAAGCTCACTTCGAACTTTCGTTTGGGATTCGGCAGCTTTGTGGACAAGGTTGAACTGCCTATGACCAGTACGCAACCGGAAAAGTATGGATCTTAAAAATTAATCCTACATACCGTTGGAAAATGTTTTACGATTTTCTAAATAAATTGAACATCACGTTTTTATAGATTAAAATCGCCATGCACTTTGAGCGAAACGAAAAAACCTTGCGCCTCTCCTTATGGTTACAAGAACCAGATGCCTCTTACCGAGAACTTAAAATCTTTCAAAGTAATTACGGTTTCGTTGTACCCACTTTTTGTATTCGGATGCTAAAATTGTAGAATTTATTTTCGAAAGATTTTCATGCTATCATTTCGCGATTTTAATACAGACTTTTAAGTGTTTTTCAATGGTCTAATCGATTGCTTTTTGAGTTAGAGTCGCGTACAAGAGGCACCAGTGTCTGGTAACTTGGATTCGCCTGAGGGTGGTTTAGACGCGATGATGCAAGCTATGGTTTGCACCAAGGAAATTGGCTGGAGACAGAACGCTCGACGTCTCATAGTTTTCTCAACGGATGCCGGCTATCATATCGCCGGTGATGGTAAAGTACGTTCTTGCATTTCTTGTTTCTGTTAAACGTTGGAGATGTTTGAATTTGATCGAAAGAATATGAATTCGATAAAACAACATGCAAACCGAATGTATTCTAGCTTGCGGGTATCATCGAACCGAATGATTGTCTTTGTCATTTGGATGAGAAAGGATTTTATACGCACTCGCTCCTTCAGGATTACCCATCCGTGTCTCAAGTATACAAATTTCCTTTTGTAACAATCTAATTATTCATAAATAGTGACTCTTTATGATCTTTAAATTCAGATTAACAAAATAGCACGCGAGCGCAATATAAACATCATATTCGCGGTTATTGGTAAGAAGAATTCGACTTATCAGTCGTTGAGTCAAAGGATTAGCGGCTCTTCTATTGGAACTATAGAACGTAATTCCCAGAATGTAGTTGCACTCGTCAGTGGGGAGTACGAGGTATAGATTTATAATCGTCCTAAGCCTATGATAATTTCCTATTAGTAGTTCTAATGATATTTTTAGAAACTGGTTAACTCTATAACAATGACAGACGATGCACCGAAAACGATAGACGTGAAATATTTCTCGCGATGTTTAGAAGAGAACGGTGAACTGAAGGAACGACGAGAGTGCGGAGGATTACGAGTAGGAAATATCGTCGAATTCGAAGTAACGTTGCAGGTGCGCACCCGCGAAAATGATAAAATCGTAAAATAGTTAATTATGAATTATTATTGAAAATAGGCGACTGAATGTTCTGCGAATTCTAACGAATCGCAGACGATTATACATATTAAACCAAGAGGCTTAAATGAAAGTTTGACCGTCGATTTGAACATTATTTGCGATTGCCCTTGCGAGCACCCAGGCCATCCGGTAAGAATTTTGTGGATAGCGTTTTAGTTTACAAGTCAGTACAATTCTCTCGCGCGTCTCGAATGAAAACGCAGGGATACGTCGCGGATTCGGAAGATTGCAGAGGGAACGGCAGCCTAGTTTGCGGTGTATGCTCGTGTAACTACGGGTTTTACGGGAAGCAGTGCGAATGCGAGGGTAACGAAGCCGGGGCCGAGAGCACAGCTGCCATGGCTGATTGCAAGCCCGACAACGAGACTACGGAAATCTGCAGCGGTCACGGTACCTGCAAATGTGGCGTTTGCGATTGTGCGAAGCGTCCGAATCCGCAGGAAGTATTCTACGGGAAATACTGCGAGTGCGATAATTTCTCTTGCAAACGCAGCGGAGGCTTGGTAAATGAACGCTCTCGCTAACGACGCGACGATCAGGCGAATGAGTCGTGTTATACATGTTGTATTCCATGCGACTTTGCTTCAAGGTTTGTGGCGGGCGCGGTAAATGTGAATGCGGTACTTGCAATTGCTTGCCGGGTTGGGGCGGTGAAACATGCGACTGCAAAGAGACGAATAGCACATGTATGGCTAGTAACGGCGAGAACACAGAGATTTGCAGCGGACGAGGTGACTGCGTTTGCGGTAGTTGCCTCTGTCATGAAAAGGACAATATCCGATACTCGGGGCAATACTGCGAAGAATGTCCTGTAAGTTTCCTTTCTTCTTTTAAAAGGTACCTTACGGTCATCGATTTTGATCTCATTCTCAGATATGTCCCGGACAACGATGCGAGGAATTGAAGAACTGCGTGGAATGCGTGGTGCATAATGCCGGGCCTTACGCTGAAGGCGGAAAGTGCGACCAATGTTTGCACCAAATTGACATTGTGAGAAATTCTTACAATTACTGCTGTGAACAGCTCTTGTAGATTATTCGGTTAGCAGAATGTCTGTAAGGATTTCTTTTGGACGAAACAGGTAAAGAAGGTGGAGGAAGATCCGGAGAAAGATCAAGATACCGGAGCTCACGTTTGTCGAATCACAGGCGACACTGGGTGCACGTTCGTGTTCAAGTACGAATATTACAGAGGCGGTAGTGGTGGAGATATTAAGATATTTAATATTATCGCTGAGAAAGAGAGAACGTGTCCTAAGCCTATTAATGTTGTCGGTGAGAAAGCAGTTGTGTTAAACCCGACGCAATATTTGATGGGAAATGCATTTAAACGATCCTATTTGCAGGTGTTGCCGTCGGATTAATAGTCAGCACCGTGATCATCGGTTTCTTGATTCTTCTCGTTTGGAAAATATTGACTATGATTCACGACAAGCGGGAGTTTGCGAAATTTGAAAAGGAACGAGCTATGGCCATATGGAGAACGGTAAGCACTTTCAATTTTCTGTCGCGTTCGCCTCACTTCTTTTAATATTAATATCCATATAATCATTTAATTTAGGGGGCGAATCCGCTGTATAAACAAGCCACTTCAACGTTTAACAATCCGACGTTCCAAGCAGATAATAAGAATTAAATTTTAAATGCAATTTCGCGAGCGCAAGATACATAAATATTTTCCTACAAGCGCACGCTTACTTAGATTGAACATACGCAGTGTATACACATGTTCTGACAAGTAGCGCCGCATGAGCGGAACAAGAAGACGCTATCTTGGCTAATTGCTTTGCAAGTAGACAATGCTCTCATCTGATACCAAACATACTGCTTACTTCGAGTTCACTTCAAATATTTATTTTAATAAATTCGATAAATCGGTTTATGACGTAGATACAAACGAAGACTAAAGAAATTAAATTCATGTAAGAAATATTCCTGAAACCCTTATACTTAAAACCTGATATTCTCAACATACTCTGGTCCGATTTTTATATTAAGTGGATTCGAAGAAAAGACCAAGTCTACACTTGTAGTTCTTCGTTTGATATTATTTTCAAACGACAAACTTTGGATCATTTTCGGAGATTATATTTTGAAAATGACACCTAAGAAAATAGCGACTTGCTCTTTGTGCGTTCATCAATAATAATTATTAGATACAATGACTAGCTGGAATTATAAATAGTCTACAAGTGATTTTCAAATATGTTCGCGTCTGATGAACAGAAAACAGGTGCAGTAATTAACACACGTTTTGCTTATGCAAGAAACAAAAAGATAGGCAGAAGAATATTGATTGGATAATGATTGAATTTCATTTATACGAGGATGAAATACTGCGGATTGATTTATAAACTTGATGTTACAATATGCCTCCACGGTGAATACTATTACCAGGAAATAGGATCAGAATGATCAGAGGAGAATGGACAAGACGCGGGCCGATTACTCGTAAATCAATTTTAAATTCGATCGCGAGCATCTTGCGTGGGGCTAGGTCCTGGCCTTTTCGGCCGATTGTTTCGAATAATCCTCTAAGCTCGTACTTTATTGCTCGCTATGCTCGAAGAGGGCAGAGCTCGTAAGGAGCTCGTAAATTCGTCACCATGCTTGGCTCCTGCCGCAAAACCCTCCGGCGACCCGCTGTATTTCCCACCAGAGAAACTTAAAGCTCTGTCCACATCGAATCTACTCATACGGTTTAATTACGAGACAATCGATTATTTCTAAGGACGTCTGTTGCGCTGGTGCTTGTTACACGGATAAAGGCAGTCTACACTTGTAGTTCTTCGTTTGATATTATTTTCAAACGACAAACTTTGGATCATTTTCGGAGATTATATTTTGAAAATGACACCTAAGAAAATAGCGACTTGCTCTTTGTGCGTTCATCAATAATAATTATTAGATACAATGACTAGCTGGAATTATAAATAGTCTACAAGTGATTTTCAAATATGTTCGCGTCTGATGAACAGAAAACAGGTGCAGTAATTAACACACGTTTTGCTTATGCAAGAAACAAAAAGATAGGCAGAAGAATATTGATTGGATAATGATTGAATTTCATTTATACGAGGATGAAATACTGCGGATTGATTTATAAACTTGATGTTACAATATGCCTCCACGGTGAATACTATTACCAGGAAATAGGATCAGAATGATCAGAGGAGAATGGACAAGACGCGGGCCGATTACTCGTAAATCAATTTTAAATTCGATCGCGAGCATCTTGCGTGGGGCTAGGTCCTGGCCTTTTCGGCCGATTGTTTCGAATAATCCTCTAAGCTCGTACTTTATTGCTCGCTATGCTCGAAGAGGGCAGAGCTCGTAAGGAGCTCGTAAATTCGTCACCATGCTTGGCTCCTGCCGCAAAACCCTCCGGCGACCCGCTGTATTTCCCACCAGAGAAACTTAAAGCTCTGTCCACATCGAATCTACTCATACGGTTTAATTACGAGACAATCGATTATTTCTAAGGACGTCTGTTGCGCTGGTGCTTGTTACACGGATAAAGGCATATCAAGGAATGCGACAAAACTGTTGACGTATTCAGCATGCGATCGCTGTTATAGCTGTTATTACTCAATATCAGTTATTTAACGAGTTTATTAATTCTAGTGACATGCAACTTAGCGTCTCTCTTTAAATCAATCACGCACATTATTAAACGTTTCATACACCAGTAATAATACATGAATCTTTACGTCCTGCATTTTTTATAGAAAATTTTGTATTCGTTAGTACGCAAAGCAGATTGTTACGTAATTAGTTTATAATAAATTTGGCGAAGCGAGAATCGTATAATCGTGAGTGTTTGTTAGATGTTCGAGGTGGTACTGAGGGTATTTTACTCGAGTAGTATTTCAGTGTGTATTATACCTAAAGATAACGCAAAAAAGAGAGAATAGCGGAGAGAGCCGATGCTCCGCATACTAAATCACTGCCGCACGTCCGTTTCTTTACATTGAACAGATTTTATTGATTATTTTACGGCCGGGAACATTGTAAATCTCTTCATTCTGTATCGGCATGTCTCTCACCTCGGCGATGCTCCCATCGGGTGCCTATGGCGCCAATTACGCGAGTCGAACAGTATTGTTGTCGTATCCGTTCTCATTTGTCGGGCACAAAGTCGCCGATACTACTATTTTTTATTCATCATTCTTTCCAACGAATCCTAGAAAGAGAGATTTTCCATCTAATTACTTAATTTATTTAAGGTTGCATGAACCGTAAGATCCCTGCCAAAAGTTCAAGAAATGTGATAAAAGTTATGTCCAATACGTGAAACGATAAGCTAGAAAATATTATACATATTTACAATTTTTAACTGATAATATTCCCAAAGAGAACGTTTCAAATATCTGTTAATATAAGAATGGAAAGTCGATTTTTGGAGATTCATATTTTGCACCGGATTTTCCGGGTTATCGATGAAACACAACAAAAAACGTCAAAGAACGTCCAAACCGACAAATATTAAAAAAATCACGTGACCTAGCTTCGAGAAAAAAAACTCGTGGAATATTAAAATTTATATCGTTCAAAAAAATTGAATACATTAGTATATGTTGAAACAGTTTGACTTTATGTTCGTTAAACAATGTTGTTCATTTTCGCGGTTGCTAATGGCCGCCGCTGGGACCTTAATTACGGCCAAATACGGCCCAATCAGCCCTTGGGGGCCGGCGATGTCAGCTCATTTCAAGCTTTTAAACCGTTCGGCATATTGTCAGGTTCAACCTCTCCACAGCCTTTCTTTTCCTCTTAGCGTATCTTTTCTGACTTATCCAGATGATTATACACACTACATGTACATATCTGCATATGCTATCGTGCATTCTGGGACGCCAGAAATCTCACCTAGGTCTACTTTGTTTTCTTAATAAAATTACACAAGCCAGCTGTTGCTGAAATTAAGTCTTAAACAGTTTATGTAATTATGAATACATACGTACAGAAAGAACGCTATCTTACATTATGCTATGCATAGGATATTTTGCTTCTTGCATTTCTAACAAGTTACATAACTTTGCTATATGTGTAACACGTTTTTTTAAACATATAATGCAGACTCAGCTTTATAATTATTGAAATTTTGTTTTCGGAAATCGTCCGGAACGCGTCGTGGATAGGTAGTTGAAAGGTTGATAGGCGTGGAATAAATTTGGGCGATACCGTTGATCGTTGGACGATCAAGAGCTGGTGAACCGAGAGAGGTGCACCGGCTCCTCGCAGGCCGAGAGGCTCGTTAGCGCGGGCCCGTAAATCAAGCCGCAGGGGTGCCAACCCGCTAATATTACCGGGGTTCCTTCGGGATAGGAGGAGCACGTTCGCGCCGCCGACGCGCACAGTAAACGTTCGATATATCTCATCGATAATGAGTTTGTTAAATGGATTAATATTCCACTTTCTCTTTTCCATCCTTCCGCCATTCGAACCGATACCCAGCTTGTATTCTAGATACTCGTTTTCTCAGTTTCTTTCTTTCTTTCTTTTCTCTATGGCTAACATAGAATATTAAGACCGTTCAAACAGGAAATATTGAGAGAAGATTGAGACAAAGGTCCGTTTCATTCTCTAATTAGTTGGAAAACATTTTAACGAGCATATATCTTTATGACTAACATAGAATATTAAGACCGTTCAAACAGGAAATATTGAGAGAAGATGAAGAGACAAAGGTCCGTTTCATTCTCTAATTAGTTGGAAAACATTTTAACGAGCATATTATTTCAGACATGTCGCATGATACACATAAATATTACTCATACGTTCACTTAACATACTGCTGGAAACTACTCTACGAATAAATTGCATAAAGCAAAACTTATATGTTATTGTACTGCGCACGATTCTTACAAGACGTAATAATTGGCGAATCGGTAAAACGAGTTCGTAAACTTGCACGCATTTAGTAGCAATCGATTATCGAGAATATCGTTCGAATCGTATAGAATCTGGTGCGCTCCTGGAGGGCAGGATAACTCGTATATACAGCCGGATAATTAATGAAGCCGGTAATGAGCTGATTATTATTAATAATATTTAGTCGGGGTTAAGCCGAGACGACCCCGCCGTGCTGGAGCCCGGCTGCCCGTTAATTGAATCTGCCAATCATCGTAATGAGCGTCAGCGCCAGATCCGCTGTCCGTTTCTTCGTTGTTGCTCCTTAGGGCCCCAAGCTTGATGCTCGTTGCTTTCGAAAAACGAAACATACGTATGCGCGCGTTCTCTCCTCTCTTCTCTTCGCTGCGCAATCCTATCCTAAGAAATGTGAGCAATTTTCTTTACCGGTCGCCTTTCGAGAACTTTGATCGATATCGCGAACCTCGTCTAGACCCTCTCGAGTAATTGTTGCCATCTGTTTTCATTAATTATAACTGCGCGCGAATCCATCGTTTTCTGAGTAGTTAACGTTATTCGAATCGTTCGTGCAAGTAGCTGCGAATCGATCCGCGTTTACAGTGAAAAATTACATTTTGTATCGCGTATCGAAACTGATGAAAAGAATATTAGAATGCTTATACAATTAGTGCTACTTTAAAAGGATTTTCTTTTGTCTTTAATATAGAATTTCGAAAAATGGAATTCTTTTACTCTTTACTCGATTGAAGGTCAACGATAGAAGTAGTTGCGATAAGTGAACAAGGGACAAATATTCGTGCTCTTACGACGATAAGAAAGTGCCTCGGCTCCCAACCTGAACATTGGTTTTCGCTCTGGAACCTCGGGAATGTGTCCTTATCTCCTAGCTTTTATCGTTCGAATCAAGGATTTCCGGTAATGTTTGTGAACCGGGATAATAATCCGAGGATAGTTCTATCCCATCTTTTGTCTTAATACGCTGTCTAGTTTAAGTTTAAACGACAGCTTTTCTGAAGTGGTGACGGAAATCATGATAATTACAGTTTACGTAATGAGTTGATAAATTAAAGAATTTCTAAACGTTACAACACGTGCAACGAATCTGAATTATATTACACGTCGGAGTTAATTAGATAGGTATCCTGTTCTCGTGTAATTTATGCGTATTTTTTCTGTGCATGGATTTTCAATTTCGTACGAATCAACACTTTAAGAAAATTAAGGCGGGGTTCTATTACGAGCATATCTTGCATCATACATAGGTGTAGTCTACATACGTCGTGTGACTCGATATTGCGAGATAAGTGTTTGCGTAACAACGGGCACACGTGGTGAGTAAAAACGGTTTAAGAAGGGGAATAAAGAACAGCAGAGAAAAAAAGATGGTTGCAGAACGGTAGAGGAACGGCTTCGCGAAAACTCGTTCTTGTCGACGCCCGTTGGTAATTTCGCGTATAGGAATTAATAGATTAGCGGAGAGCACGTTTCTTCTTAATTCCAGCCCATTACGGGTTCGGTTTCTTGGCGCAAGGCGGGTCCGGCCGATTATGGAAGATAGCCAAAATCACCGGTGAAGATCGCGGAATTAGATCGAATTACCCAGACGCGAGATGATTGCCGTACGGCGTACGCAATTTCTCGTAGAGTGACCAGACAGAACTATTAGCTCGGTGCATTTGAAATGTCGCCTTATTCAAAAACAGCAAAAAGTCTGCCTGCTAAAGAATATCGTTAGTTTCTTTTACACTCTCCTAAATTAAGTTTCGTTGTGTCAAACGAAATTTCTGTAATTCCACTTTGAGCGACTCGTTCCATTGTTCAATTTATTTATATCGGCTTTTATAATATAATTTTATTTCAAGTACGAACAAATTGTATCAAGTAAGCCAATATTATAGTTACCACGTTGGTGGATAATTTTATTATTTTCTAATAAAATTGCTGCATCTTTACTATAATTCCTGTTGACATACAATTCTTCAGTTTGATCCATAACAATCGTTGATAGGACAAAACTTGATGAATGATTTGTGATTAAACGTCGATAAGAAAATGACATTTCATATGCATCATCCTAATCCTTGACAATTTCGATCACCGTCTTTGATCAACCACGTTAAATATCGTATTCGATAGGGAATTTCCAATTTCTCTCTTTTTTATTCAAGATCTTGTTTTAAATTTCAATTACAACGAAAATTAGAAGCGAATCGTGTTTCACGAATGTATCGACGGCACGATTCCGGCTACCGAATGACGGGAGAAATTAATCAAAATAATCATCTCGGAGGCCCGGGGCGGCCAACCGGAGCCTGTCATTTACTCTCTCAGGAACTCTTCTCCATCCTGCCTTCGGATACCCGCTGCAGGATATATTCCAGCCATTCCGGTGGCTAACCGAAAATCCTCTTCTTCAGCCTCTAGTCAGGAATTCCAAATTCTGTTGAAACCGATCGTTCCATTTTGAATATTAAATCGCTTCTGTCTGAAGTACTATTCCAGATGTTTTCGATTATTTATCAACAAATCGTTCATTTTCTGGCTTTTATCGAGACTTAATTTTAGGAAACAGGTTCGTTTGTTCTTGGAATTTAATGAATTTCTTAGGCTCGAATCAATAATCTAAATCGATCGTTTCTGTGTTTACGGTCGTAACAAAGATGTCGTGGGGTACGAGACCGAAAAGAGAGTTTGATTCGTAGCGGGAGGAAAGAGGGCTGGGATTCGAGGGCGCAAAGTAACGCCATGGGACACGCGAATGAGAAACGGGATGGTGTTTTGTGGAGGCAGGAGGTCCGAATGGGCCAATAACTTTGCGAGCTTATGTTCCTGAATATAAAGGGGACAGTGGTAGTTTGCGGCGCGATGTCACTCGCGTATACACACATACCTTTTCCCTATGACAACCTTCCTATTATTCCTCCATACGCCCTTACGTCGCCGAGGTCCGGATCGCCGTCTGATGCACGACTGTCGTTTTTATTCAAATGCACGCCCCTGCGAAGCGAATGCGATGGACTCTCGCAAATTTGAACTGAGTGATTCACGATTCCCCGTTAAATATTTCAACATCGCGCACCAACAGTATCGAGCATCATTTTAAGAGGGTTTCGTGCCTCGCGCGTTTTAAATGACATACATACGCGTTCAGCGATTCTGACGGTGTCCACTAACATAAACTCGTGTTATGATTGTTCAATGGGATCTGTCTGGTATCCCAGTGTTATCCATAAATCCTCATTGGACGATTGCGACACGTTTTAGTAGCCAGGATTATTGATGCCATTTCTGTAAACTCATTTATGACAATAGAATAGCGCCAGTTGATGTGTTTCCCATTTTCCAACGTCCGGTTATTCCAGTTCATTATCAGTCGTTCGTTATAACCGGAGAAGATGCGCGAAGATAGGTATAATAGAATCAACGAATAAAGACGCTGGTACTAAAAGAATCTAGAAGATACTTAAAGAGCGCTAGATTTCGAAATCCGAATACTTCTCGCCAAGCCGAAAATGGTTGGCGCACAGTGTCTCCGAAACTGTCATTATTTATGTGTTTGGTGAGGCGACACGGCGTGTGGGTGTCGAAACCCGGTGAGCGCCACAGGAGCTCGTGGGCAACGTGCTGCGTGTCTGTTCTCCGAGAGAGTCTCTGTTCTGTTCGTGCCAAACTTCTGCTAGGTGTAGGTCTAATAAAAATAAGTAACTAAATGGACGTTTTTATATAATCGTTATATCTTTATTCCAGTATAAATCTCAGTTCATTATTTTTAGTCGTTTTTACCCTATTATTAGATTAAATCCGCAATTTTTAGATAAGTCTTGTCAAAAGAAAAGTTAGTTTTAGCGAATAATTTTATATGAATCAAGTTCATTTTCTGGCTTTTATCGAGACTTAATTTTAGGAAACAGGTTCGTTTGTTCTTGGAATTTAATGAATTTCTTAGGCTCGAATCAATAATCTAAATCGATCGTTTCTGTGTTTACGGTCGTAACAAAGATGTCGTGGGGTACGAGACCGAAAAGAGAGTTTGATTCGTAGCGGGAGGAAAGAGGGCTGGGATTCGAGGGCGCAAAGTAACGCCATGGGACACGCGAATGAGAAACGGGATGGTGTTTTGTGGAGGCAGGAGGTCCGAATGGGCCAATAACTTTGCGAGCTTATGTTCCTGAATATAAAGGGGACAGTGGTAGTTTGCGGCGCGATGTCACTCGCGTATACACACATACCTTTTCCCTATGACAACCTTCCTATTATTCCTCCATACGCCCTTACGTCGCCGAGGTCCGGATCGCCGTCTGATGCACGACTGTCGTTTTTATTCAAATGCACGCCCCTGCGAAGCGAATGCGATGGACTCTCGCAAATTTGAACTGAGTGATTCACGATTCCCCGTTAAATATTTCAACATCGCGCACCAACAGTATCGAGCATCATTTTAAGAGGGTTTCGTGCCTCGCGCGTTTTAAATGACATACATACGCGTTCAGCGATTCTGACGGTGTCCACTAACATAAACTCGTGTTATGATTGTTCAATGGGATCTGTCTGGTATCCCAGTGTTATCCATAAATCCTCATTGGACGATTGCGACACGTTTTAGTAGCCAGGATTATTGATGCCATTTCTGTAAACTCATTTATGACAATAGAATAGCGCCAGTTGATGTGTTTCCCATTTTCCAACGTCCGGTTATTCCAGTTCATTATCAGTCGTTCGTTATAACCGGAGAAGATGCGCGAAGATAGGTATAATAGAATCAACGAATAAAGACGCTGGTACTAAAAGAATCTAGAAGATACTTAAAGAGCGCTAGATTTCGAAATCCGAATACTTCTCGCCAAGCCGAAAATGGTTGGCGCACAGTGTCTCCGAAACTGTCATTATTTATGTGTTTGGTGAGGCGACACGGCGTGTGGGTGTCGAAACCCGGTGAGCGCCACAGGAGCTCGTGGGCAACGTGCTGCGTGTCTGTTCTCCGAGAGAGTCTCTGTTCTGTTCGTGCCAAACTTCTGCTAGGTGTAGGTCTAATAAAAATAAGTAACTAAATGGACGTTTTTATATAATCGTTATATCTTTATTCCAGTATAAATCTCAGTTCATTATTTTTAGTCGTTTTTACCCTATTATTAGATTAAATCCGCAATTTTTAGATAAGTCTTGTCAAAAGAAAAGTTAGTTTTAGGGAATAATTTTATATGAATCATGTGTGTAATTAAAAAAATTGATCAAAACTATGAATGAATGGGTTACATACAATTTGAGGTGAAGAACTAATATGGAAGTTGAAATTGGAACTAGTTTTACATAGAATAGAAACACACGACAGGCTATGAGACTCGCGTCTGATGTGTTTATTTAGAAAAGCATGGGACCCGTCGTGTTAATAATTGAGTTTACCAAGAGCTGTGAGGAGCGCGTGAAACGCTCGAGGGGATATTTTCTGACGCCTACGCACGCGGATCTCGCGTGGCTGCAGGCATTAAATTAATCGCGCGTTTCGTTTGTCAAGAAACCGCGGTCACAATCGTATACAACCGGGTACTATGTTGAGGCTGTCACGAAACTGACGTCTCGCGTTTACGACGGACTCGCTTTCGATTATACGACTTGTAGATACTTGCGCGTATTGAATCAGGAAACGATCTCCAATAACAAAACGAACGATATATGTATCTCGGATAGGAAATAAAATCGCTTTATTCTCCCTTCCTTTCGAGATTGTAAATTCCGTACATAATGGTTTGAAAGATTTAATGTATAGATAATTAAACTGGATCCATAAACATCTTCATTTAACTGATCACTATTCTGTTATGTGTTGTTCTTGTTTTCTGAATTTTTCGTTTGTGTTTGAAAGAATCATAAATGTTTTAATTTTATTATTGTATTCCTTTTTCATATTATGTCACGGATAAGATATAGATTTATAAGTGAAGAAAAATGTTAAAATTTTAACGTGCAGGGCGATAAAATTGTAGACGACCTTCATATTGATTATTCTTGGAAATTATTTTCCTTGTACAAATAGTATATGCATCTGTTCTGACTGAAGTTTTAGACGAAGCATTCGAGCCGACTTGTTCGAACGACTTTTCGGCCCACGAAGGAATTCTAATCTCCCGAGCACGGACGTGGGTCTTAATAACGAGTCTATCTTAATTAAATTAAAATTCTCATCCGTGAGGCCCACCGCGGGCCGTCCGTTTTTAGGGCGTGTCCGCTCTCGGCGAGAGTTGGCGGTAAAACCTGACCGTGCGCCCGTAGAATGAGCATGAAAAACAGTTGTCGAAAAATTATTCGAAAGCAGTTTCTCGCATAACGTCCGTAGTAAATTAATCTATCCGTAGGAGAAGGACTAATCGATGAATTTATTTTGTAGTTTCCACGCCTCTGGCTCCGACCACGTCGCATCGCGTCGCGTCGTCGGAACGGACGAAGATCCTCGTAGTATTCTTTATTGTTTAACGATTAGAAGTCAACCGACTGTGTGACTCTGTTTTAATCTTCTGTCGTCTCATGTACATTCCCTCTTTACGATTCCGTCCTAATTTATTACGAAACCAGCAGCTTTTCCAGCGAAAGAAGACTGCGCTCTCATTTCGTATTCATACAGGTGGCTGGGTCTCTTAATATTCGAGGAATACGAGGCCCTTCGTACTCCGAAAACGAATCTTCCTCGGCAAATGGCTCTGAGATATACGACTGATCGAGGAATTCGGATAAACCGTCTGGCAAATACCTATACATGTGTATAATTCACTTTACCTTAATGACCCGTCTTAATAAAAGTCCGAAGATACTCTACAGGCTGAGTGTACCATTCGTAAAGAATTAGACTTCATATTAATTACAAGACACACGTGTACACAATCGTACATCAGATAGGTATGCGTTGTGTGCAAGGAAAAATTCTTAGTCATTAAAGGATAAGATATATGTTGTACTTGGCGTCAATCGATAATCGTTCAACGACGAATATAATTTATATTTTATCTCGGGGCTACAGTCTATTTCCCTAAAGGAGAGATACGTAAAAATTGGAAATGAACGAAATCGAGGTAAGAGATATCCACACGCGGCACCACGGCCTTGGCTCCCTCGGATGAAATATTGCGCGGAACGGACCCAATAGGTCGGTCTAATAGGAATAAACAATGTTATGAATTTAAACGGCTCAGCTTGGCGCCACCATAACCCTATATTATCAAATTACGGGGGCTTGTATAAGGCCCCGCGAGGTGCACGCCTCGTGCGACCAGGATGCGTCGTAAAGTCGGATGTTAACGGTAGGAACCCACGTTCCTGCATCTCTCTCTCTCTCTCTCTCTCTTTCCTCCCTCCCCTTTCTCTCTTTGTCTAGTTCTTTTACGTCCCATTCGCGATGCGCCACGGGGGGCATGTGCGCCTTCGTTTCAGCCCCGAGTCCTCGATCACAATAAACAATTATGATACCGAGGGATTTTCGAAAATTCTTTTCACCGTTCCCCGTTCCATTTCGAAACGCGTTAACTGACGTAATTGAACAAGCTTCACTCTTTCCCTTTTACGAATGATAAACAGTTAACGCGATTCGGATTTCCCTCTAATCACAGAAATCTGTTTGTGATTCAAACTTTAAACGCCCTCTTTTTATTCTCTTGTGTCTATTGGTTTCTCTTATGAGTAATTAGTAGGCCGTCGATTTTCATGCAAAATAAAACATTTATGGTATCAACTGAATTAAAGTGATTTATGTGGAAATTCCTTTTATCGATTAAACATTGTAATGTGCACTTACTCTTTTTATACGTGGCAAGCATTTTTTATACATATGTTTTGCAGACATAATTTTTCTATAAATTCATATAATCGGCAGTGTAATAATTATGTATCAAAACGTAGGGTACGTGATTTTTACGTTTTTTCAGCTATCGAATTACGCTGCACGTGTCACTGTTGCTTAAACAAGATTAGCACAAAGAATGATCAAACTTTTTAACGGGTACCGCCCGAGCTGTTTACGAGCACAGGTCGCGCTCCTTTTCCAGCAGGGTGAAGCATCCTTGTTGCTCGTGGCCGGTTGGCTGTCAGCGAGAACGTGAAATATCGTCCTGGCCAACTAGCATCCAATAATTAGTTTACTCCTCATTACAGTTGGCCCGCGTTATTAGGCGGGTTCCCATGGGCGAGAGCGAGACGAGGCGAATCGAGGTAGAGGAAAGAGAAGAACGGGTAGAAAGGGGAGAGCTCTAATTAACTGAACGTTTAGGGGTTACTCGACCGGTCGACTCGCGACCACGCCCGATCGGTTAACCAATTCCGTTCTTACCTGCTTTGTGCATCTTTAACATACTTTGTATCAAACCAGGGTCTAGTGTTTGACTAAACTGGTGACTCCCCTTCCTCGTTTTTCCCTCTGGCCGCAACAACTTAAAGAACTCTGTATAATTCTCTGGTTATTATCCGCGGGAGTTTAAAACCGAAGACGGAGGATAAGAAAAAGAGTTGAAATAGAATAAGAAGAGAGTATTGACGCACGTAGGGAGGAAGAGAGAAAGCTAGAACGCGCGAAGCTATCTTTGATCTTTGATCTTGGTAGAGGATCGGATCGAGGAGAGACAGAGGAACGTACATGGATGAGAAAAAAGAATGATCCAAGGTATGATGCGCGGGAGCCATCTCTGTTAATCATCGCGTAATTACCGCTCCAATTATTAGATACTGAGATACGAGCATCGATGCATCACACAGGTTCCAAGGAATCTGTTAGCTATGCCGCAGCGCTCTGAGACCAAGGTCTGGTTTACACTGCTCGTGATTTCGGAATGTTGAATCGTGCTCGATCATCTGTCTATCAATCGGGAATATTAATTACATATTACGTCAATTGCATTGTTTTATTGTCAATTTCCTTTGTATAGTTAAAATCATATCACAACTTTTTTAGGTATCTAATAATATACATGCATATAATAGAACGTATTGTTTTATATTAATTCTAGGTGGATACAGAAGATAGATAAAAGTTTAAAGAATTTTTAAAATATGATTTTTTATGCTTGCTTCTGCAAGCGCATGGACGGTTCTTATTTCGGGGTTGAACAAGGCCGGGACAATAGTTGTCCAGCGGCCGGTGGGTCGAGCAGGGCGTTACCCGGCATTCCTTGGTAAATTAACTTAGCGGGCGGCTGCGTTCGCGGCGCGTCTCCCGCCAAATATTCATTTAAAAAGGTAAATGCAATTTTGCCGTTTTACGTGATTGAGATAATGCCCTCCGATTAACGGACCGTCTCTTCTCCTGTTCATTCGCCTCGCTCTCGGCCCTCGACGCCTTTTTTTCTCTCTGCCCTCGTCGTTCTTTTGTCTTGCAACTCGCAATGTACCTCTATATCCCCCTACGGTAGCTAACGCGTCATTAAACAAAACTTCAACCTGATCGTCTCACGAGTAAAAGCAGTGCAGCGCGGCGGTTCAATTTTCTGCAGATGGTACGAATTTCGAGTCGTGCGCGATTTGCTCTTACCGTGAGACTCGTAGATGCAACCAATAACACGGACCTACATAGACTCTTACAGCGTTTGTAAATGATAAGGTCTATCTGACATTATTTGACCAATAGTTGGAAATTATTCTGAATATACAATCGTATGAAATGTTTTTAATTATGATAAGCGTTGTAGATCGTTCGTATAAGAAGTTAACGACTCGTTACAATGAGGTGAGTTAAAGGAGCAAACGGAGAAAGAAACACGAGTCGTTGATTGTCGATGGTTCGGTGGCTAAAAGGGGCGAGATTCCATCGGTAGGCGAGCCTCGTCGGGTAATTCGCGTAGGTCGTACATCATCCCCGGTGAACGGTTATCCGCCTATTCGGTCGCTTCGTTTGGGCTTAAATCAAATTTACTAATTAACACCATTTACCAGGATCTATAGCGGAGCGGGACTCGCGGGTCCGTTCGGCTCTCGGTCTGTCCGTGACTCTTCTTCTCTCCTAAGCTCCTTTTTGTTTCCTCTTCAACGTCGGTACGCGTTATTGATGATGCTCGTTAAAGAGCTCTCACGTGCCAGTGAGGGTCAGTTCTTCTTCGTCTACCGAGGAGCGGGTATGCCTCGTTCTCCTCTCCCGTCTCGCCGTGGGTAGAACCATTTCAGGGTATACGACTCCTGTATGGCCCGTGATCCATCCTCGTGCCACTCGGCGTTAGCTGCCGCGAGACATTAGTCATCGACAATCAAGATGAATTCACTCTTAAACAATGACGCTTAATTTCAAGAAGCCACCGACGAACAATCCCTTGAATTCCCTCGCGGCTCTTGCCTCCATGTCGAACTTCATTGAATTTCTACGGTTCTTGACACCAAATTCTTAAAGTTCACGAATATACAATTTGTTAAGTTCAATTGTCCTCTTCAAGTATCCAGAATAACTTTTTAAAAACGTTCACAGAACATCGACAGATCTATCGAAAATCTGGACTCGAGTGAAACTTAACAAAAAACCAAGAACCGTTGTCCTAATAGTCGAAGGGTCTCTTCTCAGCGCAGCTTCTCTCACGTTATTACTCGACCGTGTACGACGTACGGCAGAGGTTTTAGATTTATGGTGCGTCGCATTATCACGTAAGGTAACGCGACACCGCAATTCCACTCGCCGGCACTGACGGGCAAACGCGCAAATTACCATCGCGATTGCGGCTAACTCGCCCCTTTACGCTAATAACGCGCAACACCACGCGGCGAATCGCAAACAAGGAATAGTCCTACGCGAATGCCTTGTCCTTTCCCACCAAAGGTGTAAACCGCAATACCCGCCGCATCCATCTGTCCCGGAATATAGATATTATTTCATTTAACCGTTCGATCTGTTCTGCGTTGCTCCCGAACGTCTTGAAATTTGAGATACTCTTACCTTAACTTTACTTTAACAAAGGAAAATTGACAAATTGTTATTCGTACAATTTTTTATTATAAATGCGATGTTGTTTTTCATTATACTTTTCTTCCTACGTTATAGACGCTCTAAAGAAACGTTTTCTCACAGAGAACGCGTAAACCACAGAGAGATATCATAACCACAACGTCGTAGGACAATTCTCTTGCACAGTTCCTTGTTCCATAAAACGGAACTAAGCAAGAATTTTACATAACGAATTGAGAATTGACTCTGTTTATTTGAATCTTAAAGCGTAACATTTTTCATCTTTTCAATTCAATTTTTCAACTTCAATTTTGAGTTAAGTTTTTATAACTTAAACAAATTTCTTTTCATAACTTATTCAAAATTGAACCCGTCGTATGTCGTATAGATTTCAATTCGAGACAAGATCGAGAACGTTTGTTCCGTTCGATACGGAAAGGGTCACGCGGCGCGATCGTGGGCGTTCATTATTTATCAAACTGCGACGTGCACGCTACACAGACATAGACGCGTAAATTGTATCGCACACACCGTGGGGTTACGTGTGCGCCGATGCGATCGAGTGCAAATGGCGTTGGTCAGAATTATATCATTACTCCTCCGGCCCTCGACTGGTCGTAACCCCGTCCCTTTTTTTACAGATAAGGAAATAAATTAAGTCTTAATAGGGCTTAATAAGGCTCCGCACTGGATGGTATTCCGCGATCGCGCCAGTAACTAATGGCGGTAGTCGCGGGATTTTATGTGTGTCCAAGGAACTATTGACCTTACCTGTAAACTTCCAAAACTCAGATTCCGTTTTTCTCCTTTTCTTTTATCAGGATGCTTGATCTTCAGTCGATTCGAATAACTAATGATTCCATAATTAAGTAACAAATTCATAAACTAATTTAGCAACAAAAGAGTTATTTTTTACTTTACTACATATGCGGATTATATTGAATATTGCATTTAAATACTTCGTATAATACAGGGTGTCGTCGAACCTGAAAGGCTCGTTTAATCGATGATCGACGTTTCTGTATAGATTACCTGGTTCTTCAGTAAAAGAATGAAGAGCACCGAGCGAGAGTATACTTACACACATAACGATGAGAACGACGAGATAACATCGGTGAATAAATTATACTTGCTCTTTCAGGGTGTATTTATTCTCCTTTCCGTGTTATGCGTTGACGTTAACGAGAAAATTTACACAATGTGCGTAGTATACATACGTATTAACGATAAGCGAAAGATCAGGGTGGTGAGGACTCGGTCCAATGAAAATAGGGGCGATAAAATAACCGAACGGAGAAAACGGAGCATAAGGGAAAAGGAGGGAATGAAAGGACGAAGGAGGCAAAGGCCGGGGAACACTGATACCGGATACCTGGGATACGGGAGGCTGTGCAGCGGTGTAAATGCAATCAAGAAGGCCTCAATTAGACCGTCACGCCGTGCATCCCTCATCTCAGAGTCTCGCCGTTTCTCCCTACTCTTCGTCCACCGTCGATTTTGTCGACATTCATTCTTCTCCTCCGCTTCATCCTCCTTCCATGTTCTTTAACTGATCGTTTCGAAAAATGCAAAGAAGTATCGTGAGTGTGATACGCGTGCAGACCTTCGCGATAAATTTCATATTTAAATGCATATTTATTAAGCAATTAATG
>NW_017178472.1:1081096-1090594 GCF_001652005.2 Ceratina calcarata
AGCTAGGATAGCCACGTGAATTTTTAACATTTGACGGTCAATTTTTGTGTCCCAGATTTAATTTCCAGTTTTTCGAAGGTTTGTTTAACGATTCAAATATCTGTTAATATAAGGATAAAAATTCGATCTTTTTGGACTCATATTTTTGGTCAGTTTGGTGGATAACATTGGCGTTCCATTTTATCTCGGAGTGCCTAGCCCTTTAATCTAATTAGTTCAGCTATGAACGTTTTTGTATAATTAGATATCAAAACAATCGAAATTTACATCTTATTAAATTTATCCATCAGAACTTCTTATCCGACGATAACATATACGAAACAGATAGTTTGACGCTTTACGACTAATCGAATTACACAAAAGCCGGAGACTTGATTGAAGGATGGAACGATTATCGTCGATTAAGCTCGCCGAAGCGAGTTCGTTGAAGAAGAGCAACGATTTGGTTCCATAAAAATCGTTCGGTTTCCCTATCGTTAGACCCTATTAAACGGAGCGTACAAGGGAGCACGAGGGAGGTCCACGCGAAGCTTAAAAGCGAAACTTGCAGAGGCTGAGATTAAGGGGCTGTTTAATCTGCATCCATCGCGATGATAGGTAACGCTGGCCAGGAGAAGCCGTCGTCGTGGGGGCCCTTCGCGTTAACCAAGTTAGTTACGGGAGACCCTGCAATTAGGGATTGTTAACTGGATAAAACCTTACGCGTGCTTACTCGCATCAGGGAAGAACCGAGCAACCGCGGCTTTTGACAAAGGAATGCGTTCTCCTTTCCGAGACGAATATTAAAAATCGTTAGTTAACGCGCATTTGCTTGCATTGAGTACACTAATATAGAATTGATTCATAAATAACTTTCCTAATATTTGCTAATATTAATAAAATGAGATCATGTTATATGTTCAAGCTTTTATCATTTTTCTTAATAACTGTTTTAAAATTTTCTTATAAATACATTGTAGTAGTTTAACAATATTATATAAAAATATTCAAGTATTAATGACATTTATTTTTTCTATAACTTCGTAGTTGCATAAATTCTATGATTTAAGGAACCATACGTATAGCTAGCAACAAATCTTTTATTTCGGTTGGAACACAGTCGGTTCTGACCGTTCGCTGTTGATCCACTAAATTCATTCCCATGTAGACAGTTATTAGGTGGCTAGACCCGGTGTAAAACGTCGCCGGTAATAATCGGTTGCTAACTAACTATGTATGTATATGTATAAACGTCCACGTATATGGTGAACGCGTATACGGGAAGACTTTGAATGCACTTAGGCCGCGGGCACCGTCGCGCCGCGTCTCTTCGATACTGTTTACACCGTAGTAATTTGCTAATGGGCCAAGCCGACACGATGAATTCGGGATCGAGCGGATGCGTGGTCTGCATCTCGATTCGATCGCGGGATCACGCGTCTTGGCTCGAATGATCGAGTCCCCTTCGATCATCGAAGAACCACGCCTCTGATCGCTTTGCTCCCTCTCTTATCTCTCCTGCCACGCGTTATCGAGAAGTCCAATTCCTCTCGCAGTTTCACCTTCGAATCATCATTTTTGTTTCCATCAGACTCGATGCACTTCTGCATGCGAATAATGCAAGTGAATAATATTGTAGCGACGCAATTAAGTAAATATATTCGAGAATGAAACTGATTTAATGATATTCGATTAATGTTTTTTTATGAAAATCAATATTATCATTCTTGGTCTGTATCGTCGAACTGTTTATGCGATTGGAAAAGAGTAGTTGTAGATAGCGTCAGTATTGGTCAGCACTGCTGTTTTGTCGGTAATTGTTCGTTTTATCAATCTGTGGATCGTTAGCATTTGCTGGAAAGGGGCAGGCAGGGAGGTGGGACAGGTAGGTAAGTACTCACGACGCTGCTAATTAGCTGACGCGCATTAATGGCTCGGGACTCCATTAAACTGTAAAATATTTAAATAACTCGTCGACGGGCGTGCCCGACGCGCGAATTACTTGTCATAAGTCAGTACGGCAAGGACCGGAGGCTCTTGAAAACTCTTCTAACTTATAGCGTAAGAACATGCACGGTAATAGCTAGTGCCTCTTCTCCTTTCGCAGAAAGTTTGATGAACCTGTAAAGTAATATTAAGTTTGCGCGTAATATATTAAATGTCGGACCGTGAGTTTGTCAGACAGAATTGTTAAATATTTGTCGGTCGATTAACAAAGATTTTTCGAGATTTGATTATTTTTATGTACGGGCATCTTTATTTAGTCAATAGAAGGGACTCTGTAGTGAAGAACATCTTTCTCTTCTTGCTTTACCCTCTCTTCTGTTTTTCTTTTTATTTGTCGCAATGAAAAAGGAAGATACAAGGGTTAAATTAAGTACAATGGACATCGATGTTCATTTTACTCGCGGAACATGAAATACAGATCGACGGCGTTTGCACCTTCGCTTTTTGTTCGAGATCTTCGAATCTGGAACGGAGTTCAATTCCTCCGAATTAAATGGTCAAATATCGTACTACGAGTGGTTGAAGAAGTATTTAAAAAATGAAGTCTCTTCTGCAAAATTTACGCATACGTTAGTTATTTACAGCCATCTTACACTACTTATACAGTCGTAAAACTTACATCGTAATATCGTTCAACATTCAAGAATTATAGAGCGCGTGTATAAATAGTATTTCCTTCCTTAAATTCTTACCTAAAATTCGTACGATGATTTTTTGTATGTAAAAAGTTAGAGAAATTATACGCGCGTCGTACGGCTAATATAATATAATATAATATCTCGGTCGCG
This sequence comes from Ceratina calcarata, assembly GCF_001652005.2. NCBI lineage: Eukaryota > Metazoa > Arthropoda > Insecta > Hymenoptera > Apidae > Ceratina > Ceratina calcarata. The sequence continues at coordinate 1,083,871 of NW_017178472.1, forward strand.
ACGGAGTTTTAAAAATTATTCAGCTCATTTCCATGTACGCACATAGTAGATATACGTTCTCTCTGTTTATTTAAAAATTTATTAAAGCATTCGCGCGAACAAAGTTTTCTGTCGCGACGCGACGGTTTAAAATATTTCTGGACGGACATCTTTCGATGATGCTTTGTTTAAAATTAATCTTAGTTATCGTTACTGGGTGAGCACTCGTTTCGCGGATCGCATTTCAAATGTGTGGACGCTTTACCGAAGTCCCATGAAAATTTCTGACGAACATTTATCGTTCTCTTGCAAATTATGATAATCGTAAGACACGTTTGAAAAATTTAGCAAGATTTGCGTTCGCAATAAACTTTCAGAAATTTTCGCGGTACTTATTACGAACATTGATAGATGATGTAAGTGGTTCGAAGCGCGCCGTCTCACCGTTACCGTAAATTATATACAGTACTGTACACGAAGAAGAATAGATTTTCGTCGTTGATTCTTCATCACCTTCGGTGATCGTCTGAAACGCTGTGATCGGCGTTTGTGTCTGTGAGCATTTAGAATGAGGAAGGCTGATACGGATTTGTTTGTGCATATGAGGACGTTGTTCCCTTTTCAAATAATGAGAAAGCCCTTTTGAGAAATTTGAATTGATCTGTTCGGCAGCAATCTACGCTAAGAGCAATGACAATACCAACGATCACTAGAAAACTCGAAGAACAAGAGTTTAGTGAATGATCGTTCGAATGGTCAACGTAGACGTGACTCGCACGAATCGTTAGTCATGTAAATACGTTGCAAAAAGAATTTACATTCTACGCGATCAAATTTTATCCAAGAGTTTTAGAATTTCATAATCGCCGATCGGCTTCAAAACGATGATGATAAAGGACGTCAATATAGTCGAGTACGTAAGAGAATCGTTGTTTCATAGAATTCGAAAGTCTCGTCAATTGTTATTACGATTAAATTACGTCGATAACGAAGGCACAAATAATCACAGTAAGACGGACAATTGTTTCTCAACCTTCCTTTGCATAAATGCGATCGACGGTACCAGAGAGTTCAGAGCAAGTTCTTTGGCTCATACCTTGTATGAAAGCTTTTCATCGTCGTCTTAATTTAATCGCGTCATCGTAGATTCGACTCCCCGAAAATTCCCCTACGCCTTGCTTGTCTCGCTACGCGGCGATAAAATCAGTTCCCGATCAGCGTCAAACTAAATACATCCTAAGGCGATCGTGAACAACGATCGTACATCATGTACATAATGCTTTAATATTCTCCAAGTTTACTCCAGTTGGTCCAAAACTTGGATGATCACGCAGCTCGCTATTTACGACATTGAACCCGATATAAAATCGTTCGCAACTTCGCATACCTATTATGACGCGTTTCTGAATCTTCATCGGAGAGTCCACTTCAGCTGATGAGATCACCGTTTTTGCGAAGCATCTCCAGGTGTAGCTCGTATTCCCTGGCCTTAAGTCTGAGGGAGGCGATGCTATTGGTTCTTCTGTCGATATCTGGTAAACCGACGCTCCCCGTGGGCGAACCTTGAGGTGAACTGGCACTGGGGGTTTGCGACTGGACCGATGGGTGCTGCAGCGTGATCGTCGGTGCCGGCGGTGGCGGCGCCGGGGGTGGGGGCGAGCCGCGGACCAATTTCGGTCTCTGGGCGGCGGATATGTTCGCGAGTAGACTCTGAAAGGACGCGGAAGTCGTGTAGGGTAGCGGCATCCCGGGCGGTAGCAACGGTGGCGGTGCCCGATGATAGGGATGACCGGTGTAACTACCAGGAAGGATCGGGCCGTGACCCAAGGGCGGGTAACGAAACGCGTCGAACGGTTTCCGCAGGGCGAACGTGCCCAGATGGGCGAAAGGGTTCGGCAAGGTCGGCGCGACGACCGCCGACGGCGGTGGTGCACCTGATCCAAGGTACGGGTTGTACGGGTGTGCCTGAGGCCCGACCTTCTCCTGTTTCCGCCACTTCGCTCGCCGATTCTGAAACCAAACCTGCAACCAAATCTTTTTTATTTTCTCCTCTCATCTTATCATCTGACTGATTTTTTGTTTTCATTGCATCTCTTCTTAATATTATGATCACGTTTTTTTTCAAAATTCACTGTATACATATGTTGTAAAGGGTAATGAAGAGTAAGACGAGGGAAGACTATAAAACCGGAGAAGAATAGTAAATGAATTAATAAAAAGAATATGCGTTATATTATTCTATCCACGAATATTGTAGTTGATTTATTTTTAAAAGATTTGAGGAAATACACTCCAATATAATGGAGAAATGTTGTTCGTTAACGATTTTACGATGCCGGTTTTCCTATTTCTATTATTCGTCTATTGTCTAGTTTCGAGGAAGCCAGTCGAAGAACGGACAGAAAGAGCAACGATTGCGGAATCGATTATGAGACTAAACTTCAAGAAACCAATTCTATCCGATTCTGTATCGGAAAGCAAATATTACTGTACGAATCAGTTCGCTGGAAGTTGGGTTACTGGGAAAGTGCGAATTCTGGTTAACGCGACGCGTTCTCCCTGTTTCAGGAAACTGCCGGTGTATTATTATTGTCAAGAATGGAAGGGGAACGAGATCGCTGCGAGGCATCGCGATCTCCGTTTGTTCCTTTCCATTCTTCTTCGGCTTTCTTTGTCCGGCTACCTAAACTATTTTTTTGTTCCTCGGAAATTAACGAAACGCTCGTGGCCATCGTAAAGCCGTTAGTTACTATTCTGCCCTGACCTACTTTTTAACTTTATGAAAACAGGGACAGATAAAAGTTTATTTCCGATTTAATTTTCCTGATAAATTTTAATTTATTATGATAATTTTTTCGAATGCTATTGAAGAAAACAAGTCTATTATAAATGCATAAATATCCATTATTCCTCATATCAAGTTGATCGACGAGACATTTTGAAAGAATGTAGAATTCATATTAAATAACCTGGTCTGATAACCACGCAAGAATTTAACTTATGACATACATAAATTCTTCGAGATTCGGTTAAATTAAAAAATTTCCATGTTTAGCTATAAACTCGGTTCAAGTTAGGCTTTTAGCAATATTGTGGCATATCGGAAGGGAACGTCGTTCGAGCATTGGTTCGCATTCCATCGCGAAGGTTCCCCGAAGACTCGACGAGAACTCTAATCAATTCAACGGAAGCTCTCCTCCCTCCCGCAGTCTCTCGTTCCTTTTTTCTTTCGTTCCTTCGACGGACTTCAATTCCGTGGAGGTCTCCTTTTCGTTTGTTAGGTCGATTTCGTGTCCCTCCGATTCCGTACGTTTCAAGCGTCGACAAGTTTCGCTAGCGAGACAAATCGCGTCCGAATTGCTCTTATATTATATTTCGTGACGACTATGACAACAGCGTACCAATCAAACTAGTTTAACTAACCAGACGACTGTACTCGTAAATCTTGTTTTCTTGAACATTTGTTTTCTGCAAGAGGATCGAGCTCAAACAAACTGAGCGTATCCTTACATGTATTAGTTTCATAACTATGATAGAAGTTTGGAAAGTAATTTGTCTCCACCAATTGGATTGCATTATACCTAAGAACCGCACGAAGATCGTTTTTGCGTTTTAATCGCTCTATATGTATACGTATACTTTTTACTATACGTTAAGAAATCAAAAGAACCGCCGCGCCGAGATGTAGTCACTCCCAGCCTCGTCATCTCGTACACGTACGCCGTAGGGCAGGGTATGAGGATATTTCGTGATGACTTTGCGATCCGAAAATCGATTCGATCAATCGTTCGACATCAGCTATGGTATTTTGTGAGCTATACCGGTCCGCTTTCCTTCATTTTTTCTACCCGCCAAACAAGGTGCGCGTTTGTTTTCAATTTAATTCCCGGTTAATTAAGAAGGAAAGAAACCTGTATCTATATAACAGTAATTCCTGGCGATTGCGTAACAGACCTCAGGGTAAGATAGCTAGTGTTTGAACATGATTAAGTAAAAAAAATGATGAGAAAAAAGAAAAATCGATTATTTAGGTACACTGTTCAATTTAATTATTCTCGGTTAATTAACCACTTGGAGTGTTTCATTCATCATCTCATTTCTGTCTACTTCGTTCGTCTCATGCTTACGATGTTAAAATTCAAATATTAACAATAATTTTGGAAAGCGGTTTAACTTCGTGTACAGTTTGTTCTCAATGTATGAAAGTTCCGGTATATGCAAAAGGGGCAACCAAATACGTAATTGTTATTCAAGGTTGCGCAACAGGAATTTGTTATGGGACAGGAAGGAAAAAATAATGAGCGAAACGCGTGTGTTCGAATGGTGAACTACGACGTTATGGAAAACATGCAAAGTATGGTTGCCAGACAGTACGTACGTACGGGGAGGTTTAAAGGTGATGGGGTGTGGGGGGTCGGGTGCCAGGACCTCCCATGGCGAGCAGGATTGCCCCCAGCAGGGAGCTAAACATTCGAGTTGCGGCTTTTAAAACAAAACGCAACAACGATTCGCCGCCGGAACCTAGTCGTTTCGTGCTTAATCGTGCCGCATTAATTACGCAGACGCCGGCTGCTTTCTATCCTACTCTTTCTCTCCGTCTATCCATCCGCTTTTCATCGATTCTCTTTCGTTTCCCTGTCATGCCCGGCCGCGCTTCCTCAAACGAATTTGCTCCTCCCCTTTAAATAATTGTGTTTTACGGCCCGGTGGAAATTGATAATCCGCGAATTATTCTACGACGCGTGTGACTCAGGCGATCAATCAAACTACATATTTCTTCAATCAGTATCCACTCCGGTCATCCGTGAATTACAGAGAAACGCGAATTATCAGTTTACTGTGTGTATCATCAGATGTGAACATGATGCATCTATGTGTTTCATTTATTTAATTTAGATTTATATCCTTACAGGATGAGTGTACTTTTTAGATCTATAAAAATCTTTTTCTCCATTGTTGATTTTACTCACCTGTATTCGTGCTTCCGTAAGGCCGATCTTCATGGCGAGTTCCTCTCTAAAAATCAAAGAGGAAAGATTCAAATTCAGAGTTCAAAGTATTATCACGTAATATAATAAATAATGGAACGTGTAATGATGGACATTAAGGGTGTATTGGCTATACAGTCAATCCCCAAAGTTTATGTACCTTAGAAAAGTATTGACGCTGACGAAAATTTTTTTTTCTCAAAATTTCGAAAAATACTTGAAATGAAAGTTGTTTTCCTTCTAACTTCGATATTTAACGAGTTACGTATGATTATTTGGCATTTTATTGATGTTGACAAAATCCGACCATTCCCACCGTCGAAACGGCGAACTTTTGGCAAAAAATTTCATTTTTCCTTAATTACTCCTAAACTGTTGAATCTACGGGAAAATTGTATACGACCTTTCTTGTAGAGGACGACGAGATCTACAATTTCTGTATAAATGTTTTTCGCTAGCATTAATATTGAAAGAGTTATGGACGTAAAACAAAAAAACAGTTTTTCGCAAATTACTCGTTAACTATTGACGCTAGTGAAGAATTTTTATACAGAAATTGTAGATCTCGTCGTCCCCTACAAGAAAGGTCGTATGTAATTTTTCCGTATGTCCAACGGTTTGAGAGTTATTGGCCAAAAACGAAAATTTGGAAGAAAGTGAAGGGGTACCCCTTGGAAAAATCTCGGAAAAATCGAAAATTTTTTGTTGTTGTTTATTATTAGCAATGTTCTTTCGACGTCTGATTTCTTTTTAAAAAATGCGTTTCTAAAGTGCATAAATTTTTGGGATTGACTGTATAGCCAATACGTTCTTAAGTAATATCAGAATAATAGATGATGTAAGGTATTAAAATATTATAATTTTTTCCATAAATAAATTGATACATGAAGTGAGCGATTGCGATAAAAGTACGAAGAGAATAAAACTAATCGTACGTTTATCAAGTTAATTAAAACGTCTGCAAAATATTTAATTAATCGCATTACAGTCTTCCGACATTCGCGGTTCTCAATTCAATTGCCAGCATAAATTAGCATATACACTGCGTATAAAGCAGTGTAACATTTTCATAATTGCTCTACGCTGGTTGAGCAGATTATATCTCTTTATATGTATACACATTGAGCGATGGTGCATAAGGCATCTCGCATATCGTTATTTATAATAAATTAAATCATTATTAGTCGCGATTGTGAAGTCGTAAGCGGCTTTCGTAACGAAATTCCAATTCAAGTTCCTCTGTGGAACGAATATCCTCTCTTCTTCCCTTTTTTTCTACGAACAATGTTTTTGCTCTTCGTTCGGTTTTTACCCCCGCCTCCTTGAACTTCTATTACATGATCATCGACGAGGTAAAAATCGAAGCAGCGCGCATAGTACATCACGGTCTTGCGAGCAAGGATTGAACTCCGGAAGCTATCCTCGTTTCACAATTTCTAAGGATTTTGCGGGCCGAAAAAAAGGTTCGGTAGACGGGCCCGCGCAGGGCCTTTTTCTCATCTCGCACGCAAATTGCCCAGATGTTCCACGAAATCGCGAAGCGGAATTTCGGTGATTACATCCGCGCACAGAAGCTGCCCTCCGATTCGGCTTCAATCTCATCATTTAGACACGATTCCAGCAAGCAGCTAACAATAAGTACTCGCACGAACCCCGCCTCGCTCGAATTTACAGAGGAGCGAACAAGTTAAATTTCTTTAAACGAATTTTACTGGAAACTTTTGTTATGTATATGTCTGGTAATTATGGTCAAGGAC
>NW_017178472.1:1090603-1139428 GCF_001652005.2 Ceratina calcarata
TACATGGAGTGAGCGATTGCGATAAAAGTACGAAGAGAATAAAACTAATCGTACGTTTATCAAGTTAATTAAAACGTCTGCAAAATATTTAATTAATCGCATTACAGTCTTCCGACATTCGCGGTTCTCAATTCAATTGCCAGCATAAATTAGCATATACACTGCGTATAAAGCAGTGTAACATTTTCATAATTGCTCTACGCTGGTTGAGCAGATTATATCTCTTTATATGTATACACATTGAGCGATGGTGCATAAGGCATCTCGCATATCGTTATTTATAATAAATTAAATCATTATTAGTCGCGATTGTGAAGTCGTAAGCGGCTTTCGTAACGAAATTCCAATTCAAGTTCCTCTGTGGAACGAATATCCTCTCTTCTTCCCTTTTTTTCTACGAACAATGTTTTTGCTCTTCGTTCGGTTTTTACCCCCGCCTCCTTGAACTTCTATTACATGATCATCGACGAGGTAAAAATCGAAGCAGCGCGCATAGTACATCACGGTCTTGCGAGCAAGGATTGAACTCCGGAAGCTATCCTCGTTTCACAATTTCTAAGGATTTTGCGGGCCGAAAAAAAGGTTCGGTAGACGGGCCCGCAGGGCCTTTTTCTCATCTCGCACGCAAATTGCCCAGATGTTCCACGAAATCGCGAAGCGGAATTTCGGTGATTACATCCGCGCACAGAAGCTGCCCTCCGATTCGGCTTCAATCTCATCATTTAGACACGATTCCAGCAAGCAGCTAACAATAAGTACTCGCACGAACCCCGCCTCGCTCGAATTTACAGAGGAGCGAACAAGTTAAATTTCTTTAAACGAATTTTACTGGAAACTTTTGTTATGTATATGTCTGGTAATTATGGTCAAGGACTCACTTCTCCAATTCCGATCACTTTGAAATACGCTGTCAACCATTTTTATCACTGCCGACTTTAGTTTACCATAAAAGATATATGATATATGCAGCAATATTTTCCATACTGAATATCGTATTTTTGCGTGTTACAGATATGCTAGGAAGAAGTCTGTCCTTTTCTATACATGTATGTATGTTCTATGTATGTATGTATGTATAATTACTGGGCATTGTAATTTGCATAATCAAGTAACTTGAAACGATATGGTGCTAGAACAAAAATTTTACACGACATCAATCGTGTCAAGTCTAGCGAATAGATAAAGAAGAAATTTAATTAAAATAATTATAAAATCAGTCAGGAATTAGGAACGTGATCGTTGTCGAATTCGCGAGATAAGCCGAGTCTATAATTAAATTTATGTCAAACCAAGCGTAATATACTCGTATATCATTTCGGCCTAGTCTTGAATGGGACACGTTCGATCAGTTTTATATTAATCGTCAACAGAGAACTGGTTATTTCACAGGATTTTATCTGCGAACATTTCTAATGTAAAATCTCGTCTCGCGGTGTCTTTTTCTCGGGAGATCGGGTCTCTCGAGAGCGAACGCGAACGAGCGAGCACCTTGGCCTGGGAGCAATAATAATTTAGCCTTTCCCTTTTTCCCTCGGCACACTCACGACCGTCCTTCTGGATTTAATAAGATCACGAAATTTCGCGGTTAGACGGCCGTCCCTAATTACACCCGCCGTTCACTCCCGACTGACTCGGTTACCCTCGATTCGCGTATCGTTGTTGTTATTACATATTACGTGAATATCTTCCCCTTCTCTTTGCTGTCCTTGTCATGGGAAATGTGCTAGTTGCGAGTTTTACTCTCGGGAAGCTGCTTGGGATTACTTACACTCGTGCATCTTGGTTTCACGAATTCGACCGACGCGAAGCAGGTAATATGTTACACAGACGAGAAATTATGATTTCATTACGAAAATAATTACAGAGAAATTTTGCTTCGATCATTATATAATCTTAAGTTTACCTTTAATTGTTATCTAATGAAGTTAATGTAGATTTTGTACATAATTATCAGTTAAAAAATGTTTATTTTATATACAATGCTATTTCAGTTTTCCAACAATTTAGAGACGTATCATTCATTAACACAATTAATGATCGTTACAATACATGTATCAAAACTGTTTACTTGATTTTGCACTATCAGTAATCGTTAAATGTATTTATTAAATGATTCGCAAAAACGCTCGTTTCCTCTGAGTCTATTACAACAAGCGTTAATAATCATCGCAATCGTGTGAACGAGCACACGTAATAAGAGAGGAAGTAAAGTGCCCGCTGCGATACGATTGGTCGTTGCGATAGTCAAGCGAGTGATCGCGATTTGAAATTAGCTTCGGAAACCCGGCGAGACGTAACAGCGGAACTAAGAGTTTCGCAATCGACTATCAAAGCGGTTGCTAAGTAGATTAAAAACTCTTTTGCGATCACTCTATTTCCTTTCGACCGGATTAAATCGCAACTTAAATATGTTGATAACAAGAAGGATTCTGCGTGTAGGTACATAATGTCTCGCGACATTTAACTTTAATAGTTAATAACAGTCGTTGTCAATGTGTATTTGGCTACTTTGGATATCGCTCGTCCGATCTCATTACGTTTCTCGTCTCGGCCAATTAAGACCGCATATATTTTTCTAAGAAGAATAAATACCGCGACGGCGCGATGTGTCGTTGGAAAATTATGCGATAGATCTCGCGTTTCGTGACACGAGGAATAAAAAGTAATTATATTCATATTATAATCAGTCTCACGTTCTAACGAGACTCGATCGCTTTAATTAAGTCGCTTTTTTCCTTCCACCGTCGGGAGTAACACGTGTGCATGAATTTTTCACAGCATAGTAACCAGCGTGTTTGCATAAATCCCACACGTTTCGAACGGCGATGGAAAATGACAGGTGGCATGAGCGATCGACGAGAAAAGAACCAGGAGAAAGAGAGAACGAGAAGGAGAATGGCGTGCGCGATGCAGTCAAGGGAGACTCGGCGCGCGAGTAATTCGTGTAATTGCCGGACAATTACATTATCTAATTAACCTCGGAGGGCGAATCAGCCGGTCGCCGAGCCGAGTTCGTGATTGTCCCTTGTGGCGCAACCGTAATTGTTATTGTTTAACATGCTCGGGATTGTCGCCGTTCCTGATCGAGGTTCTTGGAAATTGTACTACGATCAATCCCTAACTAAGAAATTTCTGCTTAAAAAACTATTCTCGATTATCGTTCTGTAGTTTCCTTTTACATTAAAGGATTCTATTTATACTTTTATCTTTTACGTCGATTCCTTATACATATTAAGAGAATTAGGTATATTAAAAAACGATTATTTATTCACAATGACTAAATTGAGATCGTAATTTTGTTTCATGTCGAGAGTCACGAAAAAGTTATCATTTCCTTATTCGCGTTTATTCAGCATACGCTACGCAATTATTTCCCATATTACGTTGTCCTGACTATCCTCTGCTTTGTCTATCCGTCGTTTTATTGCAACCGGATATCAATCAAGCGATGATTTCGAACGTTTTCAAGTGAGACATGTACCTATCATAGTGTATAAGTATAATAGCAGTCAGTGATTTTATACACGGAGCGGCGAAAGAAGGATTTACAATAACGTGTATACATATGTACATATGCATAGTATACACGTGGTGTGCACTGCGCGCGGCAGATCTATGACGAGTGAAGACGATAGAAAAGCTTGGTAGCGACGAGGTAATATCCGTGCATAATGCGATGCAATCCATCTCCGTTCTAACGATCAGGTTGGTCAACGAACAACCCTTGGAATTCGCCATTAATCCTCGGTATAAATCATACGTCTCGACCCGACGCTAGAATGTTTCGCTCGAAACGGCAATTACTGGTGGAATGACACGGTATTACGGACGATTTCGACGGTATCACGAGCGCGGTTAATACTTTTCTCTCTCTATCGATGGTGCTGTACAGGAAATTAATTCGCCGTAATCGTAATACGTAACGGAAACGGAGAACGATACTCCGTCTGATGTTGAATAAGGTAAAGAGAAGAGAAAACGATGAGATTTCCGATCGTTCGCATCTGGCAAATACGGCTGCGGTTCCGATTGCAAGTAAAATGAAAGGAGAAAAGCAAAATCCGGTAGATGCGTACGAAACTCGTATGCACGCGTGTAATACAGACGGTTTAACGCGCGCAATCGGACGGTCGCGGTCCGTGAACGGGCCAATTACCGATTGGCCACACTGTCGTCGATCGATCCTCTCTCGTTCGAATCGTTTGATGCGAAACCGTGCGAAGGATGATTGGTTAGGGTTCGGTTAGAAAGTTCAGTGAAAAAAAGTACAAATGAAGGTTTTCTCTGAAATCGATTGGCTCTCTTAATGTTTTCTTGAAATCTTTCACCCGCGCTTGTCATTGCCATTATGAGAATCTTTCTTTAAAAACGGAAGGAAAAAGAAGCTTAACAGAGATTGTAGCGTCTTTACTACTCGTGTAACGAAATTAACGACGAAGGAGCGAAAATTAGAGAGCGTGTCGTCGTTCTAATTAGCGATCGCCGTGGCACTAATCTCGTTTGGCTACGGGAACGGAATCGGGTACCTATACATAACGGATCGGGAAGAAAGACCGTGGAGCGGCGGCGGCGCGGCTCGCGTTTCTAATCGAGAGCATGACTCGTCGCGTCGGTCGATTAATGACAGAAGAAGTTACAAGTCGGGGTACGGGTAGTTGAGGCCAGGTATAGGAACGTGGAGAAGGACAGAGATTCGAGAAGCAGCCGGGGGAACCATAGGCTCCGTGGAACTGGTTCTGTTCCACGGATCACTGGAAACAATCATCCTTATTAAACTCACCACCGGCCGCCGCCCCACTACGGATGTACTGCGGAATGATTTACCGGGAACCGTGTTTCTCTGCCCTTTGAAACAGGTGGACCGCACCGTTCGCGTTTGGAGTGAACAATTTTTATAACCGAGACTCGTTCTACAATCTTTCTCTAAAGTTCATGAAACAATAAAAGAAAAGTCTGACTATCACATAGTATTTTTTCCCGAATCAATTTGGAACTAAATTATCATTGCATATCGTCTGATTCGTTATCCTTCGGACAAAATATATTCGTTAAGTAGAAGTACAGAATTTTTAACGACAACAACAAACGAAGGAGAGGAACGGAAAAGAAATAGTAGGAACCTGTGTTGAAAGCTGTTCACTATTTGGTAGAAGAATTTGGCCGAACGGTGGTACGGTAGCTGGGACCACACGATTCTAATCTAAATTAGATCTTAAGAGCTCGTAAAAGTAAGTGGCTGCGCGTTTTAAGGCCTACAACGTCCTCGTTGTATCAGGATATTGGATCGCGTTCACAAGTCTTCTCGACCTCGTTCATCCGAACAAATTCTTTGCGTATGCGCGTTTGGTTTTTCTTAAGAAATTGGCGGAGCCATGCAGTTGGTTTCCGATAGAACCGATCGCACGCTCTTCTCCGTAGAAGCGGTTAATGAATATGCAACACGATCACGAGCAGAGCTTACCTGCTTCCAACTCCTCTTCGGTGAAGCTAGTCAATAAACCTAAGCGACCATAAAATCCAATTAGTGTGAAATTAATACTCCAACACTGAAGGGAGAGAATTAGAGAGAGAGGACGGATAAGAAATTATTAGAGAGAGGGAAGAAGGGATTAATTTCTATCAAACAAGAACAAGGAGATATCGAACGAGCTGACGCGAAGAGGAAATGATCCGCGATTAGGATGCGATAGATTGCCGGTAGCAACAGCGAAATTGGCCTCACTAAAAAACGATCAATTTCTTTATCGGAGGGTGCGATCTATTTTGAGAAGCTTCGGAAATTGCAAAATTAGCCTTCGCTACTGATATTAAAGACATATCCGTAGAAATTAGAAGTGAGCTAGATTGGAGCAGCGGGACACGGATTTTACGTCGACACGATGGGACGCCACGTAAATACATTAGGCTTTTATCTCGAAACACGAGTCCCGGCTCGGAATTTTTCGATAAGACTCGAGCAGGATCTCGTCCACCTCTACGGTAACTGTAATAAGATATTTCTCGAAGTTTTTGTTCCGAGTATCCTGCTAGACATTCATCTTCTATTACGCTAATCGTTTTCACTGCAAATTCTCCAGATCACCAAAATTTTTTATTATTTTGTATAAATTTTGCTAAATGCACGATGTAGTGCCAACCAAACTCGAGTATGTTTTTTCGAGTACAAGCAATTTATTCAGTGAAATAAATATGAATTAGTATGAAGGATTCAAAATGTAATAGAAGAGATTCGTCGAATCGGCAAAGCATTATCACTTCGTGAGGCGAAATATTTTCAGCTAAAATTTCACAATAACTGTATTACGCGTTTCGCTCTATCTGTTGGTATACATCGAACAAGTAGCTAAGCTATACCCGATTTACTGTTGTATATCGTTTCTACGTTGGTTAATTACGAGAACCTATACCGTAGCCGGAGGACCGGACCTATTACGAGCGATTACACCGCTATTAGTTACCTACCGGGTGTTCCATCGGCTACGAAAGAAGCGGTTACGGGGGGAAAAAAGAACGAGACGGGAGAAAAAGCCCAGTCAGATAGATTGCGCTATACCCTGTTGCCGGCACGTTACTCTTCTACGCAACTGGATACCCCCAATGGGAAGTTAATAACGTGAAATCATCGTTTAGACGCCGCGCCAGGTAAGAGAATTTGCATGACCACGAATACGTACGAGTGCGGAGAGAAATGCGATGATCGATGCCCCGCTTGTCGTTTTCCCCGAATCGATAGATTTTCCCGAGCTTCGCGAGATTCCATCGAGAAGCTCGTCGATCATGCCTGGTTGTAAGAATCAACTACCTACGTTGCGTTTCTCAAATTACTTTTTCTACGTGATGCTTTCGAAGAAAACGCGTACTGCGTAAAAGGAAAATTATAAGAAAAGAATTACATCGCCGACGATAGGGTTCTTGGAAAAATATCTCATATCTGAAGTTAGTTTCCTTGCGTGATCACTTGGAATAAAAGGATTTTTCGCAAAAGAGACCGATAATTTCGTTAACAATAAGTTATTTCGGTTGGCCGACGACGTCGTTGAGATATTCAAGTTTGGTTTATGACTGCGCCCAAGGTCTACCTGTACCTCCGATCGTAAATTCGTTCAGACTGTAGAATCCATTAAGAAACGAATTTCAGGGATGGAAGGATCGCTTCACGATTTTAGTTTTATGTATTATTAGGTTGATACACATATGAAATGCCAGCATAGCAAGTGTAATACTTTACTTCAAATAATTTGTTACTTCCATTGACTGCTACTCACAGCTTGAGTTCACTAATTACATGCAAATGTCGAGATCAGCCGATTTTTAATACAAGCCTATTTTCTTTTTTACATTTTATAATTTTTCAGCTGACAACGCGTTCAACGCATTGGTTAGTCATTTGTAGTTCGTGTACGAGCGGAAATTGTTTGAATTTAATATGTACACAGTACATCCAGGAGAAAGATTTGCCGAAACGACTTAGCGCATAGCAAGTACGTAGTACGTACCTGGTGAACACGTCGGGATAATGAGTCCTCGAGAAAGCTTTCTCGAGTTCCTCCAACTGGAAGCTGGTGAACGTGGTCCTATATCTTCGCTGCTTCCTTTTCGGTGTGAAGTCGTCGACCTCGGTTTCGCTTTCAGGGCTGGTAGGCGCTGCTCTAGGGTGGTTGCCCTCGTCCTCGGCCCTCACATCTTCCGTACTGATTCCCATTTGATTCGACTGGACTATTGCTGTCGTCGTTGTAGGTGTTATCGTCGTCGTCGAAAGCGATTGTGGTTGATGAGCCTGTTGTTGTACGTTCACCGGATTTACCTGGCTCGAGCTACTCGTGCTGCTCGCAGGACTCGTCTGCGGGACACCCTGCTCTTCGCTTCCTCCTCCTCCTCCACCTCCGCCTCCTCCGCGCGTTAAATGATCTATAATCAAAAAGATGACTTTATTCGCCAATTATCCAGCCACTCGTTGTACTGGAAGGTTTTTACTCGATTGTAAATGTCAGAGATTATTCCTATAGTTTGATAATAAAATCTTATTAGTTACGAAAAGTCGCAATGGATAATAGACAATAATAAATATTCATAGTTAACGTGATTTTATTAAAGTTCTGAAGTAAAGCGAATGTGTGTATTAAGAATTTCCAAAATTTTAGTTTAACATACATTACTATAGTTTACAAAATTAAATTATGATTTTACACCAGTTATATGTAGGAAAGAAAATATTTTTAATTATTATGTAGTTATTTGAAGATACATATGTACATATGATTCACATACGAGAGTGATATCTGTATACTGTAATTCTATACATATTTTCTCCTTCAATGTTTTGTACTTTAATAGAACCAGCTTAAGAAGATCGAGTCGCAGCTGCTTGTCGAGTAATTAAAATGTCAAATTATCAGAGTACAATCTAAAACTAGTACGGAAGTTCTAGTGGTTTTATTAAACCACATCTGTTCTTTCTTTCTTGAGATATTCTTGATTCGTTTTTATCGTTATTACATTTGATAACATGCATCGATGAGAGATATGAAAATCTTAACCGTTCACTTAGTCTCAATGTCAGCCACTAAACATGTGTATGTATTAACGTTTTAACATTCGTTTCAAGAATCTTAAGATCTGTTACTAGAAACTAAGTATTTAATAAAATTGTATTTGTTTAGAGTCTAAGACTTTGAGACTATTTGTTTAATGTCTAAGATCTTTTAATTATGCGAGTACAGGCATTTGACTGTACTCGCATAATTAAAAGATCTTAGACATTAGACTTTCTGATTATTCAGGATTTGCGGGCGATTATTTTTGAACGGGATTGTATTAAACACCCAGAGAGACGGAAACAGAGAGAAAAAGAGAGAGAAAGAGAAAAATGGAGAGAGAGAGAAAGGAGGAGGAGGAAGAGGACAGAGCTATCATTCCTTTCACCGACCTTGCCGCATTAATGATCCCTACAAGCCCACACTTCGGCACGTTCGACGGCTGTGAGCGATCATGTAACAGCCGTTCGATTTGCTTGTAACGACCAGAATCATTTTCACGCGCGATCGATACCTCGGACATAGGTACAGGTACCGAACGAAGGATCCAGCCTCGTGCTTACAAGCCTGCTACTGATAATTCCCATTCACGATTTACGATTTGTACTTCGGAACAAGTCGTGATCTTTTCTTTTGTGACTCTAATAATTCGTCTCTAGTCCTGTTGAACTGTTGATAACAAGAGTGCGGATTTTGATGCAAAATAAAACATTTATTATACTAGTTAAAAAGATGCATTCTATACAGAAACTTCTTTTAGTATTTAAATATTGCAATATATATTCTGATTTTTATATTCTGCATATTTTTATAAAGTACATGCAGCGTTTATCTTTTATCGACATACAATTTTTCCATTTAAGTTTTCTTTAAGGATAAAGAGTTTGTCAGAAAATCAGTTAATCTACTTGGAACGAGTGGATACTTAAATCAACATTTGCTTGCAAGAAACATTGTCATTTTACCGCTGCTGTACGAATTTTCGAAACATTCGAATTGGTTTTCGGCAATTCATTCGGATCGAAAATAAGGAATGCGGTAAAAGGAAAGAAGAGAGACGAGAAGCGGTTCGTGCAGCTGTTTTTAGTCAGGCCCGATTTATCGGAAATGAGTTTATAATGTAGGTAGCCTGAGCGCGTAATGCGAACGATAAGCGAGAGATCTAAGCCGCGTTACGGTGTGGCGATGGGTTTCTTCTCATTTTTGTTGGCTTTTGCCATAAATATCGAATGCGTGCAGCATCGCGGGTTCGTGTTACAGGCAGGGAGGGAAAGAGAGAGTAAGAAAGCGAGAGAGGAACGCAGTGTAGGTAGCCTTTTACATTATAATAGCATTAATGGGCTCGGAGCCACGCTTAATGCTCGTTCGTTCGTTCGTTGGCCAGCTCGCTTCGTTATTAACTGAAAATTACCGAAACCGAAATCTAATTCGCGTAAACACTGTAATTTCACGGCAGAAGGAAGCGACTGTTCTCCGCGGTCGGTATACTACAGCCAACACTCGAAGATTCGTGCAACTCGATCTAAGCTTACCTTTTTTGGAGACTAACAATTGAATTTGTTTCTTAAACATTTTTCAAATCCTAAAGACTTTGAAGCATACGTCAAAAAATTAGAGAAATCATTGGTACATAATATTTCTACACAGGTTGATTAAGTTTCAGAATTTAAAAATACAATCTAATTCTAATTTATCTTATCTTAATACAATCTAATTTATTCTTCAAGTAGAAAAGGTTGTCAGACCACAAATTAACGTTACACACTCGTTCCCGGATTTGTGCATTAATTAATTCATCGCTGATAGTGATTACTTTTTAAAGATAACAGCTTTTACAGTGAGAAGATTCGAACATACGGAAATATAAAATCGTGTACATCGCTATTAATTGATTGGCATTAATTGACTCGTCATTGATTATTTCATCGCCGGGTATTGGAAAACGTACGATATTAATTTATTTCTTCCCGAGCGGTCACTCTCCAAGGTGCAACAGTACCGCGAATACTCGATTAGATGCGTCACGCTCGATTAGACGGTTTAGATGGAGTGATTACCACAAGAGAGAGAGAGAGTCAGAGTGAGAGAGAGAGAGAGAAGGAAACAGGGAGGAGAACGAGGGTGCGAGAGAGAACAAGCGGCTTGAAAATTTGCCAGTCATTTCTATCACATTTGCAGGCTACCTAGAGCTACGTTGTACATACTGTACTACCATACATACGAATCCACGACACGCAAACGTATCTTGTGCATTACGCATTCCATGTAATACCTGCGATCGCGATTTATGGTCATACAAATTAGCGCGGCGTAATAAACTAATTAGCCGACTCATTGAGGCCGCGTGCGTTTCTATCTCGTGGACGCGTTATAACGGGCGAGCATGTAATAAGAAAGAGTGGATTGGAACGATGATTTTACTGTAAGCATCGGGTTCACCGAGAATTTTCTAAGCCATTTCCTTTTTTCATCTCGCAGGAACTTGTGTACAACATTGTGAGATACCTGTATGTATTCGTACGTGTACATGTTAACGACGCGGGTCTCTTTTTATACGTATAAAATCAATTAACATGTCAGATGATTGCACGTCGTTAACATTTTCCAGTTGATACACATTTGAATATCTCCTACTAGCATTTCATTATCCTTAATGTCTCTTAAGTATTTATAGTAACTGATTTAGAACTAATGTAAGCTTTTTCTGCTGCGAAGAGAAAAACCGAGTTTCAATTTGTATTACATACAATAATCTCCTCCTAGTTGAATATCTTATGTTTATATCGTACAGATGAAGAACGAGATTCGAGACGTTTAGACTCAACTGGCGGAAAGTCATCAATCTTTTAATTATGTCAGTATTGCAGCAGCGGACGGAAAAGAACGCTAACCAGTATAAATGATATAACAATTATTTATAAATTTCCGAACGACTTTACGTAACAGCTAGTACAAGTCACTTCGCCTAAAAAGCTTTTAATGGTAACACTAGGTACCGTAATCGGATGGAAAGGTAAAGGGTATAAAAAGAAGCTTGTAGGACGGTGGTAGTAATTTCCTAAGGTGCGTTGATGCGTACGAATCACGAAATCGAGAGGCGTCGGCGTTACATATCTGAAACTCCTCCTTGCATCGAATCATACTTGCAAATTCTCTTAATAGACGCATCAATGCATCCTGTGACAAGAACCGGCGAGCGCTCAACGTGTTCAGTCTCTCGGCACGATAATAACCAGCAATTACGAATTACATCGGCCGTGATCCTTTTGTGGCTTCTGGCTGCTCACGCGATACCGGTGATAACGCTACCAGATAACGCCCTTTTGTACGTATTTACTATTTACCTTCCGGACGCGGGTAACGCCCGTTGAATTAATTAGCTACGCGTGAAACGTCTTCGATTAATTGCAATGATGAAAACGTCCGCGTAGTGGAATTAAAAAAGGAAGCGTGGCGATAGAAGGCGAGGCGGATGATCAAGATTCGTGATTGTAAAAAATAATTCTTATTCCGACATCGTGTCCTTAGTGACGGCATTGGATAATCTCTCTGAACTAATTCCAGATTATACTCAGCATAATTAAATACGTACGTTCTCGTAATATCATACATAATTTTTTACAATAAACTGAAAATTCTATTTCACGAGGCAATGCCAGTGAAACGTAATTCTCAAAGTTCAATCACGATTATATGATGATGACTTGCAGCTCGTTTCGACGAGCTTCGGATTCTAAATTACCAGACAGGCAGTAATTTGTAAATTACTCCGAGCAAACTGTATTAACGATTGACGTTCAGCGAAATCAATTCGCGATTGAGAGATAGCACGTTGAGATGATTTGTTGACGTCAGGGAAATTGGTAGATCATCGATCATCCGATGAATCGAAGAGACCTCATCACTGACAGAACCGGCGAGGCAAAAATCGAAAAGCCCAGCAGTGGCTTATCCGTTCTGCTCCCTGCGACGTCCGCGGTACGACCTGCGAGTATTTATCTCGAAACCGAAGATGTTAATGATTTCTCTTAGAGTGATCGTTGAACGCGTGCAAACGGCCGCGGGCGATACTTTTGTCTGATCGATGCTTGCGATGCCCTCGATGTCTGACCGTCGCTCATTTTGTTGCAAATTGCGTTCAACATTGAAATTCTCGTACACGAACTTTGGAACGGGAAGGAAAATGATTTTTAGCCAACGTGTGCCGATGCTAATTATAGATCGCAATCTATTACGTATTCGGATTATATTAAATGTATGCTGTATTAGTAAATACTTGCAGATTTCGTACAAGAATTTCCTAGCTTAATCATTATTTGTACAGTTTTTGACAATGATTGAAAAATGATCTCACTAAGCCTGTAATCATGAAAATTGCATTTTCTGTTAAATATGAGAACACATAGCCTAGCTAGTGCCAATAGCGTTTCTGCCCGTTGATAGTAATCTGCCAGTCTGACATCATTATGCCGATCGTGAAAGGCGCGCGCGGCGTACGCGAAAGATAAATCATGCTCGGGGAACGATGCGCAATTTACGGAGAGCGTAATTGCACGCATCCTAATCTGCATCTAAATACGCGGGCTACGCGTACTTACTCGCCCTGTCATGAACCGCCGATAACGCGGCACTCACTTCCTATTATTACTGCGATCGGTTCGCTGAACCCTTCCAAAGATTACGAGATGCGAATTACGTTCGAACTATCCTATTGTTGGCGTCATTATACTTTCAGAACCATCGTTCATCTAGTTTCGCACTTAATTAAATAGCAATTTTTTCCTCTACGAATTGCAAATTTTATAATTGTAACCTTTTGCTAAGAATGAAAACATCGTTTTATGGAAATTAATTGTAAAAGACAAATGACTGTCAAGTAATTTATGCAACGCTAAGAATCGTATTGAATCTTTTCTATGAGACGTCATTTTATGAAAAATAGCAACGAGTCGTTATCTTCAGTCTGGTAATTAAATACCGTGACTCGAGCGATTGATCAACTGCTAGAGAACCAAAGATCAAGTGGTAAGTTACTCTGTAAGTATCGTTTAATTAATCCAATCATGGATAGGTAGAAGATTACACATCGTAAATGTGAATGACAAATATTCCTCTACTTCAGCCATACTATTTTTCTTCAGTCACGTGGATCCTAAATACACATATCTGGCATGTTACGCTGGCATAGTAGACTCATAATGTAAAAGAATATAGATTATTTCAGATAAATCAGTTTCATAATTGCTACATACTATTCTCAATATGGCATCAATGGTTTTTACATGCATTTTCCGTAAACAAACTTTGGAATATGATTCATAAAGGTGTCTAGTTGCTGCAGACAATGTAAGCAGTGAGGGGACACATGTATTTGTGACTAGGACCATAAGTTTGTTGGGCTATGTCAGGTGGATCGCTGTTATCTCTACCGTATTGTCAAAAGCATATTTTTCGAGCACGTAGATAGCCACGTAAAACACTTATCGTGTGCAACGTCGCGTGTATCGAACAATTCGTTCCGAGAATAGAACAAGGCGAGAGACGTTGATGACGATGACGCGATGACGGTGACTAAAGGAGGCGTTCTCCGGTGAAGAACCGTGCAACGGTGCATTCGTCGGTTTTTTTCTCTCTCTCTCACCGCGATCATATTCAACGGACAGAGGGGCTTAACTACAATTGCAATTATCCACGCCAGTTAATTATCCCCAATGTCACCATTAATTACTAAATTACACCGTTGTTGCGGTTGTTCATCTATGTGCGTGGAAAATTACTTTGAAAAAGTTTAGTAGAATCTGATGCTTACGTCGTATCGCCGTCGTGGACTTACTATAAAATGCAAAACCGGTACTTAGCAAAGTAAGATTGCTAATCATTGCTCGAAGCATAATAGAATATACATTGGTAATTAAAGTATATATTCCGACTTCTAATATATTATGTCATAAACTGTTTGATCAGGATTGAAATCAGTTGTTGTCGTCGACCAGAAATTAAAGAGTAAAAAAATATAAAATTATACCAACTATGTACGTATTATGTCGTTTATTAGATTAGATTCATAGCTCCTAATTCGTATACTAAAGTTATCTGTCTCGTTTATCATTCGGCATTATCTTCGGCCTCGTTCGCGATTCGCATCGAGTTATTTTCCACAAAGTAAACATTTCGTAGTATTTGCGAATTAAGGTAATTATCTGCATCGGTGATGGTGTTGACGGCCAGTTGGTGGTGCGCAAGTAAAGAAACGGCGCATCACGTACACAGTGTAGATAGATAACTATACGTACATATATGTATGTAGGTGTAACATGTGCACGTATGTATGTACGTATGAAGGTGAGGCTACAAAGAAGCGGGCCTCGGGCTTGTTGATTAATGCCGGGTAATTACGTTTTTTATCGTTCTTGTAAATAATTGAACGTAATCGTAATGGGTTTTTAATCGCATTAGCCGGCGCGGCAGTGTGTTGCGCAACGCAAAAAAAGCCCTGAGCCAAGTTTCTCGTTTCCAACATTTTTCTCCACCGGAAACCGTCCGGTTTATCGACGTCCCAACTGAATTATGTCGTCTTATACATCGTATTGCGAGTCGCAACAAAAAAAACTCAATTGTCAGTTTTAATCCTATTGGTTGATCTAATAATAAGTATGACACTCGAAAGTCTATGTAGAAACGCTAAAAGGTTTTACAGATATGATTTTTAACAGAAATTTTCTTACTAATTCACGTACTCGCATTGAGCGATAAATGATTAAATAAAAAGGTTGTGCGGCATTCACATTTGTTCCCGCGTTAAAACAAGACGCGGAGCAAGTATTACAATTCCGGGGAGTGGCGGAAATGTGTTCTTCGCCGATTGATCTTTTTGCTTTGTTCTACCGAGGGAAAGAGAGAATAATAACAGCGTTGCGGGACGATGTACCGGGCTGCGAATAAAAGGAATAAGCTGCTTTGCATAATTGTCGAACGTATACCCGACGGTGTAATCAAGAAATGAGGCAGCTTTTTGGAAGCGGCCCGGACGCGCGAAATTTCACCTTGTAAGTTCGATGCCGCCCGTTTTGCGATCGCGAAAGGCCATTAAACTCGATTTCTCGCGTGAATAGTGGCGGAAAAAGGAAATTGAAAACCTCGCAAGCGAACGTGAATAGTGTTAACAACCGACGTGAATTATTCAAATGGATTCACTTAAAGTGTCGAAATTCCTAATTTATTCGTGGCGATGAGAGAATTCATTTTTACACGTTTAAAACCGAAGTTATGTAGAAGTTATGAAGTGCAGATCTCTCGGTTTTTACATCTTATTAATTTAATTTTAATTAGTGACAGTCAGCGGATTTTACATTTACAATTAGCATGCTGTTACAAGTAGTTCTTAAGTGTTATTTCTATAAAAACTTAGTTCAATTAGCAAATTGTAAATAGAAATTATTGCATTACGCACGTTCTACATTTCCATTACTTATGAATGAGAATTTCTAAGAAAAATATTAATCCTGCTATTGTTGCGAACATCGACGTGAATGCGGTTTAAAAGTGACCACTCGTTTGCCAATATTGTGATACTTTTCGATCGTTCGGCAAGGTAAAATCAATCCTCTTTCGTACCCGATATTTCCGTAATTAATACGGGGCCATAAATTATCGAACAACCACAGAACCAGCCACTTCATTAAAGGCGCGGAGAGTGAGAGAGCTGGAGTATAAGGAGGGATAGAGAAAGCGATAATCAGGTTTTCTACCGGTTTTCCAAATCCACTTACGCATCGTTATGTCGTATACATCGGGATACGTCGTTTCTTTTCACCGTCGAATAAAGTCGTTTGATTTATGTGCGACGGTTAAGGGACGATTACTCTCGTCTACCTCCGTGATGCCTTTTATCTAGCCATCGATCACCACCGCGAAGACTAACCGCGCATTGTATGTAGGAATCGAGATTTCCCATTATTTCAGTCGCGAATAATATTGTTAAAATAAATTTTAATACACATTTCAATAAAATGGAGAATGTGTTCAGCTGTAAAACGATTATATTCATTATGTTTAAATTAGACTATAAATCGCGTATTTTTAATACAGCGCTTAATAGTCATTTGATGACATAGATGTAGAAGTTAAATTTCTTATTCACTAAGAAATAGATTTGCATAGTCGTCAATGGTCATTCTTTTTACGTTTTACGCAATATGGAATGCTAATTACTCGAGAAGATCGACAGATAGGGCAAAGAGAAGAAACGCGTGAGCATTATTAGACGTTCTTCCATTTCCCTCGAACGTAATGGTAGGATGACCCCGGGTCTGCAATTATTATTCAATTTCCGTAACCGCGCTTATCTTAACTCGATGTCACAATCGCGCGAGTATCGCCTGCAGTTTCATCTGTGCAAGCCTTTCCTCGTTTCACGATGATAAATCCGATGATGGAAGGAGAAACTGCGGTGCACGGCTGCGCGCAATTCTTAGCGGAGAGGGTCACAATTAAAGCGCATTAAGCGCGCGCACTCGCGCAACCGAGCAAAGTTGCAAGTTTCGAGCCGCGCGCCGCCGCCGTGGCTTGGCAGCTGGCGAGCCGGCACCTTGACATTCTTTTACGAGCCGTTCCCTTCGCGCCTTAACCACGTAGTCGAGCCTTCCCTCTGTTTCCACGTCGTTTTCTCGTCACATCCTTGTTAATAAAGTTAAGCAATGCTAATCCGAGAACCAGAATCGAAATGACTCACGCAATTGGCTGGATGCATACCTAATCTGGTTTCCTAATATTGTATCCACAATATTAGCAAATATTGTATCCACAATATTAGCAAATATTGTATCCACAATATTAGCAAATATTGTACCTATATTATTAGCAAAATAGATGAATATTTATTTTGTGCTGTTATTTATGAGATTGTATCAGGTTGCTGCATATGAAATGTTTTTCTTCAAAGACGTCAATCTAAGATGTCAATCTAAATAATTTATCGACTACTTTTGCATATTTCGAAGCGATGAAATAACTTCATTATTTCAGATGTATTAAAAATTGTACATTCTAATTATTTCAGTGCTGCATTTGTAACTGGACTGTTTCAAGTAATCTGTTGCATAAACTCAACTAATATTTCAATGATTATATGCACTAGCCGCTGGCACAATACAAATTACAATTGATAAGTGATTCGATATAATTAGTTGACGTTAACATCCAGCAAGACCGCGTCCCGGTAGACTAACCGTCAGGAAGAGAACGAGTTTCGTGATCGTTGTACCTAGATAAGGATCATCGTGGTAGCTGTTGTCATCGTTTGCGGCGACACGAGTCCTTTTAATCGCATTCCGAAAGCCATGCGAGCGCATCGAGGCGACAGCCTGCATGACCCCACCGCATTTTATGCGGTGTCCCGGAATAATTAGTCGGGGTAGCCGTGAATCGTCGCGTCGTTAAGTGTACAACGCAGGATATCCTTTATAGTCCTTTTGGTTCTCCGCTACACGTACACGCGTAACGAATCAGATACCATCGGTTCATCACGGCCTTGATCAATTTATTGTATACATATTTTAGGCGTATACAATTGAATTCGTACGAATCGATTTTCATCGAATATGCATCGATTTGTTCAACTATACATAAACACGAAATTCGGCCGAACATGTTTTATCGGAAAAACATTTTTAGTAAGAAAACCTCTGGTGGTCCTCAGTTAGATCCGAAGAAATCGGGTCCCAGGACGTTTCGCTAAAATTCTTCCCTCTCTCTTTCTCTGTTCATCAGGTATTGCCAGAGTTTCCGATTCCAATTCCAATCTCCTCCCGGGCGCAGTTCCTTTTCTTTAATCTTCTCCCGCGGGCAACTTCTTTCTCTCCTGGTTCGTGGAACCCGGGAGGATTAACCCGTCACAGAGATTCGGTGGAGGCTCGGGGACCAATTTAGTAGAGTCTCTCCTTCTCTCGTTTTCTCTGGCCGCGCGAGAGGCTCGCGCTCTCTCTCCCCACTGTAGTGCTTTCAACGAACCCGGGTGTCGGGTTCTTGGAGTTTCACGGTGGTTTTCGTGGCGCTATCCTACTGCTATCTGGTGCCGCGGTAATGTGCTTGCCTTGTCCCCGATTAATCCAAGTCCTCAGGACCACTCTCGACTACAGAGATACCATGGCACGTCCTTCGACACAGTGGCGGTCGAAACGCCGCGCCGCCGCCGCTTCGAATCTTTTTTTCGTACCCACCACAGGTCGTGCCAGGAATTCGACGATCGTCCTCTGAATGCAACTTCGAACTTTGTAAATAATCTTGTTACACGTCTTAAATACAGAATGCCTGAGATTGTAACAATATACCTAATTGATATTGTACACTGCACTGTCATTACCTAAGTTTTAATTCAACTGAACACACTTTAATAATCACTTCCACTTATTGTTAATGACAATCCTTTCGTTATATTAATTTACCTTTATCTATGTAAATGAAAATAGTCTGGACCTCTTCTATTTCAATTATTGTTGTAATTGTTGCTTTTTAAAATAACGAGTTACATACAGTCTCTTGAAAACATCGTAGAAAATTGAGAAATTCCAGTAGTAGACACTATTAATGCCTACGGCTTAAAAGATGTTTAAAAGTATTCTTTAGGAGGATCTCTTCGCTTTCCTAATCTCTCCCTGGAAAGAATTCCTCCTCGGCCCGACGCGACGCGGCTGCGTTATCTCGCATTTTACGAAAGGACAGCGTGCTCTAAGGGAATAATGGCAACTTTCCTCGGTGGCCAAGGGGTACGGTAGTATTCGACGAAGGAGGTCCGTGAAGTTTAGATGCTTACGGTCATCGCGTCCTGTGGAGCGGCGTCGCGTCGCTTCCGTCCCACCTTTATTTCCCGGGACGGGATCATCGGATGTTATCTGGTGACGTGGAATGTCGCCCGTTAGGTACCAAATACAAATAAGGTATCCACACTCTCGAATTAGGATCGGTGCTCTTTTAGATGTTTATCTGAGATCAGAGCCACGCGCCTCGCCACCCCTCCGATTTTAAATGATACTTAACTCCTCGACGGTGTGATATCAAATTACGAAACATCTCCAAGGCAGTTTGAAACGTTGTTCTTGTCGCTTAATGTGAGTTCATTTACTTATTAGATACTTGATTATAAAAAGAGAGACGTTGTAATTGCTAATTTGTGTGAAAAATATAGCGAAGTATAAATTTTAGAAAGTAAACAGGTAAGTATTGTGATTCACGAACTACCAGTACGTACGCTATTGCGAAAATCTAAGTAAATACGTGGTAAATACGTGGGAGTGCAGTAGTTAATTGAACGATTCGATACATTGAATGCGATTAACGCTGATTCCCGCTTGTCAAGAGAGTCTCGCAGTTGGACGAGTGTTGCGATACGTCTTCGGCAAAGGCATTAACGGGAGTGCGCCTCGGAACAGAAATTGCTGATCGAACATAGTCACGCGAGCAATTAGAGCGGCGAAGAAGTTTAATCCGGTCCGCGGATTCTCTGTATCTCGACATTCCACGGTTAACTTCTAGGAAAGCGATCGCTCAAACCGTACGGGAGCAATTCATCGAGACGACGCATTCCGCTGTCTAATTCGTTTAACATAAAGCCGACTGTTTCTCGTCCCGCCTCTTTTTTCTTCTCCGATCTGTCCCTACTCTGCTTTCTTTTTCTTCTTGAGAAAGAATCTGCGCGCGACGAGTCAATTCCCTGGATCTCTCGGGGGAACGTTCCGATCGTGACAGCCTACTGATCCAATACCCCGATGGGTGGTCAACGAATTCTACATCCCCGGACCGAATCAGTCACCATGGAGATAGAAATAATTGTTTAAGCGTAGCAAATATAATTCCGATAGAATATTATGTTTCAATAATTTACCCTAAATGATTAAATAACTTCGTACTATTACAAATTTTATTTAAAATGTTTAATAAGTTTAGATTTCATTGTTACAGATCATTGTTAAGATGTTTAATAAAGTTGTAAAAACAAGAACTTGAAAGTGACTAAATTTTCTCTTGATGGTATTCTCACAAAAAGTGACATTTTCCTTCTTCAACTCGTTCAATGACTTGGGATTGGAAATAAAGTAACGAGCGTTTAAATCTATTCAGGGAAACAAGAATTGCAAACTAACAAGCTTTTAAGGCAGCCTGGCGCAAATCGATGTCACGACGTTCGCAAATAATAAAGCCATTTTCCGGATTAGTCAGCCCGCTCTATCTCTATCGCTTGCATTATCTTTCGCAACGTTTAGACTCGCATGGGAAGTGCGCTTTTTACGACTTATCAACGGTCTCACACTGAAAAATACCGAGGTACTTTGTCCCCGACATTATTCTTCCATTCCGTCGTCGAACGCATCGGTGAACACGGGTCGGGCACCTAAACCCGTGTACCCGGTGCGATATTACGTTGAGTCACTCCGAGCGACTCCGAGGCGACCGCACTCCAGACTCTTCTCCCTCGAATCGGCGACGAAGCGTTTTTGCGTGGTCCCTTGGAACCGACGGAAGCACTTAATGCATCATTTCTGGCGACACTCGAGAGTCACCGATCTCTTTTTCCGCTCCTACCATAAAAGTCTCAGCCACAGGTGTTCGATCTAAACATGGCAACCTTCGAGGAATCGAATGAAGTTTCTCCCTCCTATATCGGGGCCTTATACGATTGCAAGGTACTGTTAAGTACCAAAGAAAATGTGGAAATTAGTCTGCAGCTTTCCAACTGCTATCTCATTGCATGTTTGCATTTGCTCTCATTCATTAGTTCGAGCATAAAGAATCTTCGTTCATAGCAATTACAGTTGTGTTTGACATAAAAGTGTTATCTTAAATACAAGGAACTGAATCAATACTAGAGAAGGCCGGTTTAAACGCGATTTAGATTTCCTTCATTCTGGTCGTTTAATTATTTGTTAGAAACTGTGACTCAGTTTTATCGGCACTGTGTATACAACGGCAATCGCGATAGAGGAATCAGAACCCGGCTCGATTCATGAATTAAAGAGGGAGGCGCACGCCATCGGCGATGACACGGTGCCGGAGGTACGACTTCTTGCGTCCACTCCGATTTCCACTCGGACGACCTGCTGCGTACTAACCATCGCCGCCGACGTTTTGCGACGGTAATTGTTCCCTCGACTCCGTTGCCATCCCGTTACCTTTGGTGCCATTAAGAACTTTTCAGCCACGTCGATCTCTCCCCCCGGACCGACTTCTCTCCGTTTCCTTTCTCGCTTTCTCTCCTCTCGCCGTACCGCGGAGAAGGCTCGTCCGCTTTTTGTACGCGAGCACGCATCTCGATTGGTAGTTGCTTGATGAAGACGTCCGTTCGGAATCACCGTGTCCTCGCCAGAACTCGCGATACCTTTTACTCTTAATCGCGTTACTTTTGTATTCGTGACGTTGCACGCGCCCTCGTCTGTGTCTGTGCCTTCTTCCAGGAAATAGAATTCTAGGAAAGTAGACGGGATGCTCGAATGTTGTAATTTTTCCAGTGGCTAATTACTTGTCTGCATGTATCCTGTGTAACGGAGTCAGAGCGGTTAGAAGACCGCCTTTTAAGGAACGAAGATCTTTTATCGGAATTATAATTGTATAATGTTTTCGTCAATTCTTCACAAAAGTTGATTACGTATTTGTAGGATAATGTAAACGTTGCCTTTAGAGACGAAGGATAGACAGATCTGATTAATCGTTGCTGGAACTAATTAAACTATCGCTTAATTAACGTTAAGACAGATACAGTGTTCTATTTCTTGCGGTTCAAAACTCTCGTTTGCGCATGGTCGCTATCGAGTAATGAGATTCTTCTCGATCGTTTAATTCTTAAATAAAACGTGAATGCTAATTTTATTACCGCGGCAATAGTGTGGTACAATAATAAGGATCGTCAACGTGCGCAAACGTGGAAACACCGGGGAACGAGAAGAGGAAGGAAAAAGAAAAACGGTGTAGTCTGTGCCCGACGGGTAGCCGCGAGAATTATCATTTCTAATGCTGGATACTTATAGATGTATGCAAATGTTGTAAATCGTTCAGGGAATCAATGATGAAAACAAGGTGTAGCAAGCCACCACACCGGCTTCAAGCGAGGCCGAGAGCCAGTTCACACGTGCCAGTTCCACCGCGCATGCGATCGTAAACATATTAATTTACGAAGAGACTTACGGCGCGGTGGTGGTGGTGGTGGTGTGCCATGCCAGCGTTCGCTTTTGCACGTGTGCAACTTATACTTCGCAATTACCCACTGGCATGGAGGAGAGCCGCGGAAAATATGCCCACTACGCTCACGGTGATAATAACTCGTCGTGATTGCGACGTAATGAGACGACATATCGCGCCGCGTCCATTTACGAGGCGAGGTTTCGCTTATTTCTTATCGTTCCCGCGCGCACTCTTATTCGAAAGACCGTCCGAAAAATAATAGACCTATCAATCAAGATTTCTTCCCTGTTGCTAAAAGAGAATGCTTTTCCGCAAGAATTCGCTAAAAATCTTTTTTCCTGATTGTAATAGCAATTTTGGCTCGACTGATCATGTCTATTCTTGGAAAGATGGAAATGATTGCTATTCTTAGAACAGATTAATTCAATGTTACGGCCAGCGGACTGACTATAATAAATTTGCCTATTACAATTATGTATTATTCAACTTACATTCTCATTTTTCATATTCTTCTTATATTTTCGGTTTCTACTGAAAATTATTTGCGTATAAATGTATGTGTAATGTTAGAAAATACTTAGTTGGACATAATCAATATTATTCTGTACAAAAATCTGATTTCGGGCTTATAAATTTTTATAGTCGCACATAATCGAAATGAGTAATTGAAAAGAAATCAGCTCGAGTTCGTTTAATGCATTCGACGATACGTGAACGCGCAGCGTAATGGAACGGACGCTGTTAACTCAATCCACCTGTGGTTTTCCCGAGACAGGCGTGGTCCCCGGATCGCATTAACTCCGGGAAACACCTGTACCTGTATACGATCGCGGAATATGCGCCCCAGGGCACGTTTTAAACTCAATTAGCCACGAAATTTCATTTCCTTCATTTCGTCTCCGTCCCACGCGCGTTCTCATGCGTAACTATATTTGGAACGAAAATATTAGACTGGTGCAGGTAAAATGTTTTTTTAGATATACATGTTTTTCCTTTAGCTTTATGGCCCAGAAATGAACTTGGTTTACAATTATGATTATCCTATTTTTACGTACATCCACTATCCCATACACCTACTATCGTTAGCCAATATTTAGTAATGCTTTTGCTGAGTTATTGAATATCACATATTTTATTTACACAACTTATCAATTACCTACGCATTACTTATTTAAAATTAAGCAAGAAATTATTTTAATTACCTCACGATTTCATTATCACAGATAATTATTATCTAAATTGGGAATTCTAAAATCTGTATATTCTTTGAATTATCATATTGGTCAATAGTTATATGATGCAAATGTTGCAATGCAAATGTTTTAATAAGATTGTAATATCCTTACTATCAGTTTTGATGTAATATAAATTATTGTTTAATTTGGCTGTTGATAGTAGACAATGAAAAAAACAAGATAGATGATTTACGACTGGGAAATTAAAATTAAAAAAAAGGGAACGTCTTATATGCACCAACCTAATAGTTATGAAGAGAAACGAGTAGAACGTGTCTTGATACACGGACGTTTGTTAATTGGATGAACGCAGCTGTCGGGGCACGAATTCTTTTCGAGTTCAATTCTAGCTTATAATTAATGAAGATTAGACCCTTGTAGCTTGATTGATGGCGGTTGGAATACTGATTGAATTGCTTTAATTTCCTTGTTTCATTGTGTCAATATAATAATGGTAATGATATGACTAAGGAATAAATGTAAATTAAGCCACACTTTGCATAAACATACGTTTTTCGAAATTACGATGCGCAAGACAAGGCATAACTAAAAATCGTGTAGCTCTGTTTGTGCGATTAGTTAGTAGTTTCCTACTGGCTATATTTATTGAGTCACTTAGAGAACGTCATTACAATTTCTCGTGCAACAACGTCTGAAATTGAATTATATAAAAGGCTATTTAAGGGTTAACAAAAATGGTTAAGGGGGACATGTGAAACGTCTAAAGAGAAGAAAGGAAGGAGAGAAATGGGAACGCGAAAGACAAAAGGTAAAGGTGTAGATAATGGTATGCGTGCACGATTCGGTGCCGAAGGGGATACACTTTTAATTTCGCGGTGGCCCATTACGAAAAGTGATATGCACCATTCGGAAATAAATAGCCAGCAGCATCGGGCTCACGTGCTTTTTGTAATGAGCCCTGGGCGAGAGTTGGCGAGTCGCGATGCGATGAGCGAAACGGGAGTAATGGGGGATAGCTTTGGAAAATGAGTGCCGCGCCGCTATGGTGGCAGGTAGTGGTTATCTCTCGAGCGAGCTCCCAGTTAATGACAACCCCTGGTCCAGGCCTCCTCTTTGCCTCCTCCTCCCACCTGTGCCTACTACATTCATCCTACATATGTATGTATGTACATCCCAACCCGCGTACTGTACTTCGCTTACGTGTACATCAGCTGTCTCGACCATTTCGCATCTTCCGAGTTTCGTGATTTCGTTGAACGGTCCTTATTACAACCCTCTATGGAACTCACACCTATAAAATTTAACTCGGATATTCCCGGTGTGTGTTTAAATTCCTCGGTGTAATTAAAAATTAGCTCGTAGCAAACGAAGAAGGGATTCTTCTCGGACGTGTCGAGTTAAAACGAGAAAGCGAAGTTTGAACCGCGTTCTGGATTGAAAGAACCCGTTCAACCGGCTAAAACGTTAATCAAAGCCTTAAATCACACGATTTTACGACATGGAAATGTATGGCGTCGCGGCTGACGTCGTAAAGCAATTTGTTACGAAACCGATGCGATTTTCTTTATTTCCCGCGCGCCGCGCCGTTAAACGTCTACGCTCGTATTTAGTTCCAAAGCTAATTTACACGCCCCGTTCCGGTTAACAATGCGGTTGATTGAACAGAATTCAAACTGAAGCGAGTAACGATTAATAGCGATTCAAGGAAAGTTTACAACGCTGAATGATGCTTGATTGACCTAATATTAGATTTCATGCGAAATTTCGTATTCATTAAACACACCAGTTGCACCATCTATTTCGTTCAAATAGTTTAACAATTAAATTAAATTAATTGATTAAACAATTTTATTAGTATAAATTCTAACATCTGTAAATTTTGTTAATACTCCATTTACAGTTCTACTATTTCGAATAATCTGTCTCACTAGTATTTTATTCATTTTCATTTGCTTTTACAATATCGTATTTCAAGGATAAAAGATGAGTTGTAATATCTATCAATAAAACTCCAGTGTTTTGACAATAATTCCTATTGATTGAATATGTTATTCTCCAATCCGATTCATAAGAGTAGATATGAGAACACAACATGACAGATGGTTTTAAATCATTTTATATGCAACTATGTAATAAAAAGCGAGATGAATGTCATTTTGATTGAATGTTATTTTGCGCTGTTCGCAATTATTGAATCTAAGAAGCGTTGCGCAAAGCAGGCTGATGAAAGATAGACGTCATGAACGAACGCGAATTAGAACTGTCACGTCGCATCCCGTCGTCTAACTGCTAGTTACTCTTTTCCTACTGTACACAGAAAGATTGCCAGCCGCTGTTAATGATATCGTTCGCAATGGCGCAACCGTTTCGCCCGATGCGTAAGGATAATAATTTGTTTAATAACACTCTCGGTAATATGCATCGCCAGCTGAAAGCCGAAGACTGAACGTACTTTTTAAACGACGCGACGCGGTGCTCGCCCGTGCTATTAATTACCTACCACGGGAATAGGGGTATAGTCGCGCACGATTCTAATTGAATATTCCATTAACCTGACGCGGCGCGATACGCTGCAAAACTTATTTATGTACCTATGCGCATTGTACGTTTGTCCGCGGACGTAGATAGAGCCCGCATGTCCTCGCCGCTTTTTCCGCAGCTGGACAAATTAAACGGTCGAACAAACGGAACCTGCATCGAGAACTTGCCAGTGAAATGTATTTATGCTGTATCTTTCATTCAGCTTTCTATGTACATGTATTCTAATCAAGGTTCACCTGTATCGCATTTCATGTTTTTCTTCGATATTATCCAGCTAACGATGAGCCAGTAAAATACCGTTTATTATTGATTCTATTCAAACGTACTTTGTAACAATTTTAATTTAATGGTTCAGCTTGTGTCCAAGATTCTACGAATTAATTGTCGATAAAAATATTGAATACATTAGTAAACACGTAGGGCCACTTTCGAGAAGCTCCGATCAATTTAAATGCAAAATTTTAAGCATATCTCCCATGAAGGCTAATTAGACGTATGAATTATTTAAACATTCTAAGTAATCAATTTTATAGAGATAGATTTAGGTCGTTAAAATCTACTTTATATTAATCTTGAGGTAAATGTAGTTCAAATTCTGCTGATAGCAACGTTTGATCGTTGATTAAGTTAATCGGAGTTTGATAGAAGTGGCCCTTACAATGACATCAACTATCATATCCATGAAGGATGTGATCATAAACTATTTAGATACTAAATGATTGAAATTGTTGCAACATTTTAAACGTTCTCAGTCAGTATTCTATGATGATAGATTTTAATCTTATTTTTTCGTTTAACGTTATCAAGTTGAAATATGTATACATATATTCCTTGTTCATTCCTCCGTTCCTAAACGACGTATAAATATAAAGACTAAGTAATAAGAATGTAGGCGAGTGAGAGAAAAAAAACGCGTTCCACGCCGCGTGAACACATCGTAGAGTAGATGCATCCACGTGCTTCTTCTTCGTACACCTTTTGTACCCTGCCAGGGAATCAGCCGGTTTATCGTCGAATGGAATACGCGCAGCGCCGGTCGGAATAAATTTGCACGCGATTAAATGACGAACGATCTCGGCTTACCACATTAAAAGAGGAATAATATTGCCATTCGATCGAAATAATTAAGAAATTATCAATTATTCTCCAACAGTGAATACACAGCGAATCGGAAAGTTGGCCATGTGCACCAAGCTTTAAAATACCTTATCTATTTCAGAACATAATCAATTATACATACATATACTTACGTATAATTATACGTAGTAACACAAAAAATTCATCCCGTCTAATATGTAAAATCGTTCAATTTTGTTACACATCGTTCGACTATCAATCAATTTTTTGATACACTTTAAGTGCAACGCGACTTCACAATTTGAACTTAACGCGTTTAATTATGTTTTTTGTTATAGTGACCCAAAAAATTGATCGCATGTCAAGGCATCTATTTTAAATCTATGTACATGTAACTAATTTTATTATTCACTACAGATATCCATACATACATACATATGAAGTATAAAACGCTTCACTATGTTATAAAGGATGTTGATTTACATACACAGATATTTTAACGAAAATTATATTCATTCAGTCCATACTGGAGAATTACGATTAGCACATTTAGTGAGCATAATTTTCCATGAATGTATAAGGAAGTAGGTAGAGATCGTCATACAATGAACATTTATTTGCATAATTAAATGGAAAATTAAAACAACAGTTGAATTTCAACAAAAAAAGGTTGAATTTCAAATGAATAATATGATTGACGACTCGTATCGCGATTGGATATACATAGTCATTCGATCCGTGTAAACTATGCATCTAAATCTGTGCTTTCAGACATCGATCAATCTTTTCGACACGGTTTCAAGAATAAAAACGACGCAAACTCGGTACGTGATTTATTCGGTCGATTTTTCTCGGTCGGCTGGCTCGTGTACGATCCGTTGAAAAAAAATGTTCGTAAAGATGCACGGGATAATGAGTTCGCGTTAACGCTCGCTACGCCGGGAGTTTCGGTTCGGGGATACAAACGTGGCAACGATAATTGTTGTGGTCGCCGAGGACAGAAAAACCCGTGATCGTTCGAGCATGGAGAACAGCTTTATAGCGGTGTGAATTATTTACTCTCCCGCTGTTTTTCTACCGAAATTATTTAGCCTGCCGTGCCGCTCGGTACTCGGTGGCGTAACGCGTAAAATCGTCAGCCAACTGCGATACCTATAAGCCGCGGAGAGACAGGAAGCGTTAATTAGAGCATAAACTTATTAAATTTACGAGGCCGGGTATAATTGTCGCGTTCGGCCTGTTGGTAATTGTTAGGCAAAAGTAACCGACGCTTCGATCAATGGAATTTTCTATCTCTCGAATAATAATCTTTTCATGCGAAACAATAATTGAACGACAATTTGTATACATTGAACCGCGACGCGATCGACGTTTCGTACGTACATAGATATATCATTGACAAAAGATATAAATCGACTGTCTACTTTTAAGACATTAAATGATTGCTTCGTTTTCATGTCAAATCTGCCTTATGAAATTGTCTTGCGTTATCAAACGTGAACGTTTCCGATGTTGCGCGAGGATCTTAGATGCGATTACTCGACTGTGAACTCGTAAAAGTTTCGAGAACCGGAAGTGACGAGGAAGATAAATGGCGATTATCGATAGCTGGTAATTATCTACGTTTCTCGAGTCCTGAGACCGAGGAAACGAACAAAGACCCCTCGTGACGGAGTTGCGAGCGAGGAGAATCATCCCCCTAAATAATAGGGCGGTAGACCGCGCAGGCTGTAAACTTTTTTTTACAACCCCCGTCAATCTTTTCCTCGCCGCTTATTTCGCTCCGGTTACTTTATCTCCGTTCGTTTCCGCTTCTATCTTCATTGATCGCAGTAATCTCTCCCTGTTCCTCTCATAGCGATCACAATCGGGAAAAACGTTCGAAATTTAATAACGCGTCCAATCGTTAACTTCTTTTTTACGATAGAAATCGTAATTATCGGCGGTGAATGGAAAATAAGTTCTTATCGGAAATTAAATAATTTGCTCGGCCGTAAATTCGCTCGTTAATGGATATATACCTATAGACATGCACGCTGCATATATGCATATGTATATCGTTTGGTACGTTTTGCGAATTCGCGTCACACCGATTAAGAACGTATTAGGTACTCGTATTATCGTCACCACAGTAACTGCCGCGAATAAAGCATAATAATTATTATCGCCGAACGCTACGATTTAATGCGTTCGATTTCTCGTAAATCCTTATCTCGAGACCGGAATTCGGACATCGAAAGTAATTCTTGATTAATAGGAAACGCGGGAATTATCGGTTCACGGCTGATAAAAACTTGGTTACGTTTCCTCTGAGTCTTAGCACGTTTAAAGGAGAGCTAATATAACTTTTTCTTTTAGAGAGATTGCGGCTTCCTTGAAAACCCCTACGGCAGATTGCATTAGTAATCCAATTCCTAAGCAGATTACCTTTTTTCTGATCGTTTCCTGATATTGTTACTGTGTTTCAAGCTGACTACTAAAAAGTTACATATGTATTGAATAACAGGATAAGTAAAGTTTTTATCACTACTTGATACTGTTTATGTGACGCTAATAAAGTATAATGTGCCAATAGAATAGAACATGGAAATTGAACGCAAAGTTTAACGACAGTTCGTTTCATGGAAACAGGACAAGCACGTGTCGGTACTTTTTGTAAAATTAATCTTTTTATGACAAAAAACGTTGTCCAGTAGGAATGCTAATGCGCTCGATAGAATTTCTTGTTACATATGTATGTGCAGAAACGCTGTAACGTATGCACACACGGAATCGCGTTGGGAAAGTTAACGCGTACCGGTGACTCTCTCACGGTTTGCGGTTTACACAAAAACAGTCCGTTGCGAATCTCTTTAATTACCGCCCCGAGTACGGCTCGCAAAAGTATCTGAGCGAGGCCTCGCTGGCAATTAACCAAATTTAACGGTGCGCGCCGCGGAGTTCCGTTTCCCTCATGGAATCGTGTTGCGTAATATGTCGTCGAGACAGTAATGTCATACTCGCGGTTGATAAACGGACCGATAAGAAATGTGTTTTAACAATAAGAGTTCATAATAATGATAACGATAATTTTTATTTAATTACGTATGTGCGGTTGAATCGTTACACATATTCATACCGCGGACTTTTATGTAAAGTAAAACATTTATGATGTCGATTAAAAAAAAATGTAATTTAAATATACATTTCTCTTATCAGTTAATTCTACTTTTTACATTCCGTGATAATTATTATCGTGGACATCTAGTAAAGCATGCATGATCGTATTTATATTTCTTTGTATTAATTTCGGATGGTAATTGCATTTGATTAATTTTTAAAAATATTTTATCGTCACAGTTTTTTACTAATCGAATAGAGTCTACTGTTATGGGAAATACTGTAGGAGAGGATACGAGTTTATTGAACTGGGAATAGAGGCACGACGCGAAACGATATCGCGGTAAACGCAGAAAGACAGGGCACTGATAAGGTGTGGCATGGTCGGTTGGTAGTAGCCACCAGGAGGATCGGTAGGATGCTTTTAAGCCCGCGCGCGCGGGGACAAGTTATTTATTGTTGCTATCTT
Source organism: Ceratina calcarata (assembly GCF_001652005.2). Classification (NCBI taxonomy): domain Eukaryota; kingdom Metazoa; phylum Arthropoda; class Insecta; order Hymenoptera; family Apidae; genus Ceratina; species Ceratina calcarata. The sequence continues at coordinate 1,121,689 of NW_017178472.1, forward strand.
TTCGACTTGGCGACAAGAGGGAGAGACAGAGAGGCCACTGGCTCGTCGTGGTATTGGTATATGTAGATAGGTAGTATGCACGGGTACGCGGGGAGCTCTCAATCCCTCTCTTATTAAAACCTGCCCTTGCTATCAAAACTTATACTTTAGCACTGTTGGCATCTTGTACAGTCGATCATAGAAGTTGTTAGTGGAAATGAATCGACTGTTGCCTTTTAGCAATTAAACATTAGGTTGGTGCAAATGGAATTTCACTTTTTTTAAACGCAGGAACGCTCTGTTCTTGTAGCATGTCACGTCTATGATTCTGTGTCAAATAATTTATACACTATTTTTATGAACTCTGATGGATTAATTAATGTCATTATCCCAAGTGTATTAAAATCTGTCAGTTCTAAAGTCTAAAATTTTTTTCCAATTCGTTTCCAATCGCTTTTACAACATATTTTAAATGTATATTCCTCGTACAAGATTAATCAAATTATCATATTAATTAATAATGCTGCTATACCCTCTGACAAAATGCTTTCACTGCATCTGTTAATTTCTCAATTTCATTCGTTCTAGTCGATGATAAGACAAACCATGATAAGTGATTTTCAATTGGAAAATTTAGACTTCAGGAACAAGACGATGTTTCATATGCATTAACCTAATGCATATGTAGATATGAATATGAATCATTCGTGTATCCTTGACTTCAATTACCTAACAATAATGCAAACTAACTGGAATGTAAGTGATCATAATCGAGTCTGCTCAGACTTCGAAATTGCAAATAACGATTTCGTACATAATTATTATATTATTGTTAAAATATGTCAGCAGTTTTTAAAAAGTAATGGAGTCAAATAATGTAAGGAGATATAAAATTATTGAGCTCTGAAACCGTGAAAAATTTGCACAGTTTTTTACCTTTTCATAAAGTTAGCTTTTTTAAAGATAATTACTTCAGATTTAATCTCAGTTCAAAATCAGCTCAGACTTTATATTGTAATTAACGATTTTGTACATAGTTTACGTTCCTTGTACTGCACACGTACGTTCGTTATCTTTCATTAAGGAATGGAAAGGTTAAGAACATTTACGATCGAGCAAGGACAAACGAACGGAGGAGTGATTTGTGTAATAGAACAAGTACGAATGAATTTTGGCGAATGACGTTAAGAAGATGAACGAGAGAATTCGGCGGGTTAAATGCGAAGACTATACCGCATCGAGAGCCATTACGCTAATGGGACGAGTCGAGAAAGCTGGTCTCTATCAGCTTCCCGAAAGGACGAGACGACGATGAAGAGGGCGAAGGGGACAGAGGAGAGTGGTTCGAGAACCACGACCAGAGAACGTGCCATAGGACGCATTACTCATAATCTCACGAACGAGGGCGATGTACATAAATAAGAAAGAAGAAAAAATCAGCAGTTCAATTATTCTCCAAGTTCTTGCACGATAATCGTATCCTCGTTGCAACGCGTTCGTCGCGTCGGAAGCTTTCGTTCGTGGTTAATTTCCCGTTTAACAAGGAAATGGTTAAACTTCCTTTTTAGAGACCCTTGTTTCTTCGTTTCTTCTGTATAATTTGATCGTAATCAATGAAAAGAGAGGAGAATACAAAATCCTGGTTGTCGGTTAGAAATTGTCGGTGCAGAAGTTATGCATCGTTGAAGTTCGACAATGCACGATTCATTCTTCTGTAGATAAATAAATATTACGTATATCGATTGTGTTAAGAAATTGTAGAGGAAAGTGAAATTAGATTTAGAAGGTTCAAAGACAGTATAAGGAACGAGAAATCTGTTTACATAAATAAGGTATGCGCTTTCTCAATGAACAGCTTTCGACAGTCCAAATAACTTTTATGATAATGATTTAAAAAGTTGTTCTTTATCAGAACAAAAAGATTATAACGTTACTATAACGTACTAACAAGGATTAAATGAACGCCGCCGAAGAGACGAGAGGAGTTTGATCCGACGGTAGAGGACAGAGCCTTTCTCTTTGCCCTGGATCCAAGCAAAAATGATCTAACTTTACGTCACGATAAATCATGAAACGTGCGGTTTTTTCACAGGGGTTTAGCGTTGGCTAACTGGAATAACACTGACGATAAGAGAAAAACGAGCCTGATCGTAAACGTTACACAGTATTAATTGCGTTTTGCCACTGGTAACTATCGGGCAGAGAAACGACGGTCTGTCAGTAGCCGGATGAAATAGTTGCCAGAGGTAGGAATGCTGAGTTATCGAGTCATAAAGCTGAAGGTATTTTAACGGGAAGAAGTGTGTTGCCATAAACACGGACGTAAAATTCCATTATCGCGGTTTACGTTACATCCCGTGGTTAACGTTCGACGACACTGTGCACCGCGATAATTTTCGTCCAAACGTAAGCTGATGGACAACGAATTGACGATTAGAGAAGCCGGTAAGACCAATAGAAGGAAATATGTACACATACAAAGGAAAAGTTGACGACGGAGAATTTAAACAACGAGAGAAGAGAATGAAAAGTTTACAACCGGTGTCAAAAAAGTTTCCAACAAAAAACAATGTCGAGACGTTAACAATAAAATTTATAAGTTGTAACAAAAGTTTCTATCCCATAATCTGTTCTGTCACTCACACAAGTTTTTCTATAAATTATCATTTTCTTCAAGTACAACTATCTTTTTCATGGTTGTTAAAGTCTGTTTTAATCCAATATCTATTGGTCAAATGGAATCAATCTTGAGACACCATCAGGCTAGGAATTCGTGAATCTACCGTCAAAGAAATACAGGCGTTTACCTTGATGCGTCGACAGGATTGTTCCGGATGAGGCGAGGCACCTCGATTAGCCTTCCTGAACACAGTAATTGAACCAAACGTCGGTGGCACTGATATTCGCACAGCTCGACGAGAACACGCACCTCGATATCCGACGACGGACACGCGTATGACGGATCTCGCGACGTGAATCGGCGTGACTGGGCGTTCTGTAACCGGAAGCATGGACGCGGACGCGCATGGACAACGCTCGCGCGCGAAAAAGAGCAGAGCAACGGGAACAAGAAGCAAAATGAGGTGAAGAAGGAGAAGGAGGAGAGGTGGATAGGTCTCGACGCGGACTGCGTTGCAAGGGAGCGCGTTTTGCTCGCCGCGGTTTCGAAGAAGCGAGAGGAAGAGGCGTACGCTGCGGCTGCGCGAGCCGGTGTGCTGGGCCGTTTCCTCTTCGACTTGGATAACTGGATGGAAGGGACACGAAGCAAGGTAAACGTTTCCCCCACGCGGATTTCGAAACTTTCGAATGGTTCGTGCTTGTCCACCTTTTCCCGCTGCGGATTCGAACCGGTCGCTGGGAAACCGGCCGGCCTTCGAGCTACCGACCCGCCTCGTAACCTTCAGCTCTGCCAATCCCAGACGCTCGAACCGGCGCCAATCGACGCCGTTCCATGGCTACGCCTTCTCTCATTCCTCTTCTACTCCGCTCTCTGCCTATGCCTTTAAGTACCTTCGCCTTCTTCCTCTTCGATTTATTGCTATCCTTCTCTCTTTCTCTCTCTCTCCGGAGGGAATCTTGCTCCGAATCGGACACCGAAGCTATTTGACCGAGTCGGTGCTTAAAATGGCAACCGGACACACATTTCTTCTTCTTCTTCTTCTTCTTCTCTTTTTCCGCTTGATTGGCTTGGATAGGTGAAAACGTGGTGAAGAGGTGCACTCGAGTCAAGTAGATTCGCCGAGTGTTGGTCAGGCTTCGCACTAATGTGACTGATCCAATCAAATTCAAAGCAGAATAAAGTGATTCTGTAGTGACTCGCTTATGCCAGCTTCTCTACAGAAATGTACTTCTGTTTAATTTCTTTTTTTACTTTTTTTTAGCTTTCTATTTTATTACTCTATTTTGCTAACTTTTCCATTCGAAACATTTGGTGGCTGCATGTAGGAGTTTTTAATCGTTGAATTTTTCACGTTGTCCAGCCCCTCTGTGATCATGCTTATTTGGATGATTCCTTGTCTATCTTTCCGTATTTTCCCGCTCAGTTTCCCATTTCCTCCTTAGACTATCTCTTTTTTCTTTATTCTATTTTTCTTATTTTCCTTCTCTACGGAGTTTCGGATTTTGGGAGTTAGAGAGTCTGTGCTAAATCGAACTACGCGAAGGATACAACGCAAGTGTGTATCACCATTCCATCCGTGTATTAAACGAGGAATAAACGGAGAACTTTGTGCGTTAATATATTCCACCTTAACTCATTTCCTCTTCAATCCATGGAATAAGAGAAGATGAAACGTATTCTCTAAGATTGTATGAGCCCTTAAATAAAAACAATGAGAAATTTCGAAGTTTTAATAATTTTTCGTTCGAAATATCGAACAGAACTTTTTGTCACATTTCTTGAACTTCTGGCAGAGATCTTACGGCTCATACAATCTTAAGAAAATGAAGCAGTTGGGAAGATCAACGCCAGACAAGTGGATTAGATATGCATCGGGTCAGACGTTAATAGTGAATTCATTTCGGTTACCTCAACACGATTCATGGCCAAGTGAGCAGATATTCGATATGATGAATGATCTTTTATCAATTAATAAAAAATTCCGATTTACGGACACATCTTATAACAGTTGAATTAGGTTAAAATTCAAAATGTCTGATACTTCTGATATCTATTCCATCTCTATTTCTCACGGTCCATAGATAATTAATCCCAAGCTGAAATTATCCGTACTCTAGTTAATTGGCTCATAAATAACTAGCACTGCGCATATTAGATACCGATCGACGGATGAGAAAGTTTAACCGGATGATATAGGTCTATTAACCGCTCCTCTAAACCACTCTTAAGCATATTGGGTAAATTGATTGATTTTTACGATTACTCGCATCGATGAAACATTTAAAAACGTTTCAAGTCACCTACATATTATAACGTTAAAAAGCATTTTCAAACATCTAACCAATTTTGATCTGAGATCCATTCTCTCTGCAAACTATTTGCATTTATTAAATAATTCGCTTAATTTATGAATTTATTACAAGCTGCGAATTTGAAAACACCAATGAAATTGTATTCACGTGCAACAGAATTTACAAATTATTCCAAATTAAGAGTAAGTTCCCAATAAATCGTGAATTATAATGACAAATTAAAATATGATTTTATCTTATCTGGTATTAAGGTGGCTTTATTAAAATTCTGAAGTTAGATCAATCAATCAAGTAATTATTACGATTTGAAAAATAATATAATACAATTTGATTACAATCTGCGGTGTCTTACATTTCAGTAAAACCACCTTAACGCTACATGAAAATAGCGAGAGGGTATCATATGCTACGTCACGAGAACAAAGTTTCGGCTTTCAGCGGCACGTGAAAACGTGTGAGAAACGTCGAATGTACGTGAGGACTGACATTAAACGAACGAATTGACAACGGGAAATCGCGGAATATCGATGACGGTGGCTGGTTCGGTATCGATGACGCGGCGAAACCGAGCCGCTTCGGGGAAAGATCATTGACCGTTCTTGTCTCGATAATTACGAGTACCCCATGTGGCGAGCTTATCTTCAGTTTCACGGAGAGGCTGCTCCTCCTTCGTCGAAGAGGGTCCAGCAACGAGGCGCAGTCCGTTGACCGATATCCTCTCCGCTCCGCTTCGCTCGGTTCACTATATCTGATCCCGATGATCGATTGCTGGCTACCGACTCTCGAAAATTACATACGGTTAACCGCGCGGCTACAAATAATTATCGAGAATCGAGCGCTACTTTCGTTCCTTCTGGCGATTCACGTGATCCATTCGAGAGAGCGGGGAGCGTCCGGTCGAGATTATATTGAGCGCCATTATCGTTTAATCTTCCGCTACGAACAATAAATTATTCGCGTTTGTTTTCGGTAAACCAATATGGAAATGATTACGGACGCGGAAATTGAGATTGAACGGCTCCGATATTTTAATTAAAACCGCGGAGTTTGTATAATTTCAATGGGTAATAATTCTCTTAATATTAGATGCCGTTTTAGTATTTAGAACTTAGTTAGTGATATCACTGTATCAATATTAGTAAATTTCAATGCCAATCTGTCTTTAAATTGATTGGCAAGTAGAAATAGATATTATTTACAATTAGTAAGAATTATTGGAGGAATTTTATCATAGGACAGTTCTGGGAAAAATACCGGCGAAAAAAACGGGCTAAATTAATGTAGAACGTGTCAGTATTCTTTTGTTTTATCGACAGCGATCGAGCATGGCTCTTAGTTCAATTTTACGAAATTGTGAAGCAAATCAACATTTTAATTTTTCGTAAGTATAAACATTTAAATTTATAAACATTTAATTTATTACACAAATCCAACAATAAAGTATTTAATACCTATTACACACTTGATTTTGAGATAATTTTAGAAACATAGCCCATCCTTTTCGGAATTACCCTTTATAACGATTTTCATGATACTTTGCAAATCGCTATACCTCGATTGATTGAGATTGTTATGCTCGAACCAAGCTAAACTGACTGCAATACGGATTTGGTAGTAATTATTTGAGATTGGTCTCACGGGTATAACGATATCATCGAGCATTGTGATCCTATTTTCACGGTGTTGTCCGAATAGAACGCGCGATGACTGAAAGGAAACGATTGCGTCACGATGATGTCATTAGCAGGGGCCACGCCCCCTACGGCGCTACCCCATTACGCCGAATCATCGATCGGATGAGTTCCTGAGAGAATCATCCGGCTGCTGCAAGAACTGTGTAAGAAATTCCATGGGTAATTCGAACATCAGGGGATCCACGTACGCGTGGATAGCCCCGGCTATTATCGTTGGTTAATTAAATAACATTTTTCTTGTGTTCGGCCACCGTCGCTCCGTTTTTCATCATTCATGCGTTGTCATCACGCACAAAACTTTAGATTTATTTTCCTAAACAGAGAATCTCATTCAAGGGGAATTAAAGAACAACTACACGTTATAGCTAAGTGTTCCAAAAATGTTCCTGAGACGTCTCGTAAATAAGGTAAGACAACAAATTCGATGGGAAAATATGATTTTCACAAAAGCGAATATTTAAGAAATAATGTATGAAATCGGTATTCGAGGATCGATGCGATATCGGTGCTATCAAAAGAAGTTAGTAGCGAAAGAAGGAGCCGAGGATGACGAAGGAAACGAAAGAAAGGGGGATCATTGATCAGATCGGACGATCGATAAAGGGCCCGGCTAACAGTCATTAAGTCCACTATTGTGAGGTAGCAACACCCGTTTGATTGGTCAATCTACACCTTCGTCCTTCTACCTTGAAACGCGATCGGTAAACGACAAAAGAAATCAACCTTTCCCTTCCCTTCGTTCTCTCGGATCTCTCGATTTAGTCGTCTCGAGGCACAACCAATAATGACTTCGTACGTTTTACTATTGTATCAACCTGGCACCACTTTTTCCTACGCTCCATGCTTCGTCAATTGAACATATCATTTCTTTTTCTTATCTTTTTTGCTTAAACGATCTATACTTAGAACGTAACAAATTGTCGAGTGTCTTTGCTCTATTAAGATTTTATCTTTGAATATTCACAATTCTGTAATTCATTCACGTTTTTGTAAATGTGATACATTTTGTAATAAGAATTGTTAATTATAGTATGTCAGAATAAGTAACATGTTGCTGTCTATCCAAGATGCAATGCACGATTTTTTTTAAATAATAACTACAAAGTAGCAAAGTAATAATAAGCAGCAGAAGACACGATCTGCATAAATAATTTATGTCAATCATATCACTGTCAATATTGTTTCGACACTAACTCAAGAAAAAGCGCCAGAGAGAATAATAGCGATCAAATCATATTCAATTGTGTAAAAATCTAAATTCAGTTTTCTCAAAAATCACCCTTTATGTTCAAGGTTGTGTGTAAGGTAAACGTCTCAATTTCTACTCAGCTAAGCATCATTACACTGTCGATTGCAATGAGTATAAAAATCAATGTATAAATCAAAATTTATGTTGTTTTTGAGAGTTTTGTATTAAAATAAACGGGTTTCAGAATTTAACTTCTCCATTCGAATAAAAGTACACACTAAACACTGTCCGCACCTTATTTCGTACACTAAAAGTATCTTTGTGTCATTTGAAAGCCTTAATTTCGTAGCCACCTATTGTTAATGAGAAGCATAGCAACATCATAAAGCATCAAACGTGACAGTTTCGTATTTGAATAATTTTTTACAAGCTAACTGACTTATATCGTCTATTAAGTCATGGAGTCATGCATATGTGAATTGAAAAATATTACGAACACTTTTTGTTGTATCTATTTTACATGTTTCTTACATTAAAATTATAAAGAAGTACGGTAGTGAATAGAAAGTGGGGCACGAGTAAAAATTGGGATATTTATCTTAGTTTGATACAGCCCGTACCATCCAAACAATTTTTATCCTTCACCGCGGAGGCATCGAACGATTTTATCCTGGATTTTCCTCGCCCCATTTCGTTGTGTATTCTCGAATCGTTTATTCGTTTTATTTTAATCCATGGTGGCTGATTTATTTCGAACGATCGAGGCCGGCCGCTGCGGTCGGTCGGAGGTGGTTTCGGCGAAAAAATCACGGTGGAATCGGCATCGGCGCGAACCATCGCACCATCGAGGATCTCGTTAGCCGATCGGAGGAAGTGCTCTGCGGTTTGCCGAAGAACGCGCCTCGCGTTCAAGCCTGTTTGTTTAACAGGAAGAGGTACCGGCTTGCAGCTGCAGCTCCTTTTTATTCATCTTTTTATTCCCCCTTCTTCTTTCTTTAGATCTTTTACTTGCGTGGCTGTTGCTGTTAAGCGAACGAGAAAACTATTTCCGACTAGAGAAAAGGATTGTTTCTAAAAGAAACGAAAGGTCGCGACACAAAAATGCAATTACATAGGCAATTTCTATTGGAAACGATTGGTAGATGATGCGAGGCGTTTAATCAGATTGCGTTTAACCTTTAGATCGCCGGTATTAATTGCGTTAAAACACCTTTAAGAAGTCACACGGTGTAATGTGGTTACATCAATACGATAGGTCAAGAAGATATCTAAACTACTCATTAATTCTTGAGCTGATTTTCCGACGATTTAAAAATTATACGATTCAGAGCGCTTGCATAAGCGTCAGTTAAGTAACATCATGACATGGTAAATTAACTCTTAAACGTTGCCATGTCTACAATAGGACGATGCGCTCTCTCGAATGAATTCGAGAGGGTGACAGTTCATTCGCGTTCTCTGGTGCGACCGCGGATTTATAGTAAGGACACGCGGTCAGTATCGATAAACGGCTCGCTCAACCAGCGGCCGATTGTCAAATTATCGATAATATCGCTAAACCAACAAGATCATGCGGCTGTTGTCCGACGAGAGAGCTGGATCGCGAGCGAATCGAGGGGAACGGGAAACCGCAAGTGGAAATTACGATGCCAGGTTAGCGAGAAAACACAACGACGGTGCTCGCTTCCATTTGGCTAACACAGTCCGAGCCTACCTGCATGATCGTTCTTCACGCATACTCTCTGCTGCTTCGATGTTTAACCGTATTCGTAGCGCGAGATGGTGCTCGATAGAGCTCCGTCTGTCCGCTTGTGGTCAAACCGTTTCTATAGAGGCGCAAGATGCGATTACGCTCCATTTCCGACGATCATTGCGTCTACGAATACGTGTAGCGCCACGCCACGCTGCGCGTCCAACTGTCGAATGGAAATGCAAATTGATGGGGCGTGGCTCACGATCCCCCGTGGCACGTAATGAGGATACCGGGGATGTAGGTACTTAAATACGTGTATACCTGGCTAACGCTATCTACTCCGTAGCTATGTACAGCATCGATAACGATTCGCGTAATGTGGTGAAATGTTACACCGAAGGAAGATATTCGCATCCTCTTGACGCTGTGAAGGGAAATTGGTGAACGATTTCTTTCCTCACGCTCCAGTGGAAACATTATACAATACAAATTTTTCTTCCATTATCCACTACGTGATTTTTAGAGGCAATGCCAAAAATGAGTCCGGAAGGAGAAATGCTCTATCAAGTGCTGTTTCCGAAAAATAGCTATTTCTATAAAAATTCATGAAATATTTTTCTTGTGTCATTTACAAGTACGGATATTAGATCTGATTTTATTCAGAAGTCTGATTTACTTTTTTGACCAATAAAATATGTTGAATTAATATTTGAATCTAGGTTTTAGATACAAGCATAAGCTATTAGATCGGACGAATGAAGCGGAGCACCTAAATCGGGATGGTCCAATCTCGTATTCTTCCTTATTCTTATTCTCTACTTTTGTTTTTTCTTTCCTGCTGCGCTGTGGATTATCCAACCAACCTCGAATAACCCTCGCCTCGATTTCCTTTCCTCCGACTATGATTGTTCGAACGTACTAACTTCTTTTTCCTTCCTTCCCGGACCAATCTTCTATAAGATAGGGTTACAAACTGAATTAAATTTCAGTGCTCGTTTTCACGAATTTACTTTAAGCCAACACGCGATCGAGACGTGCAAGTTAGACTGTTTTTATTCTAAATTTTGTCTTTTAAAGAGATATGTAAAGATTCTTTTCTCCTGTGGATGCAGTAAATTCAGACGATAAAGATAAACAACGACGAAGAGACGAGAAGAGAAAAAGAAGCGGGACGTCCTTTTAAGGATAATTCAGTAGAGAAGAATCTTGATTGCGATCTAATTTTGTAGAGGATAAAAAACGAAGATAAAAGGGGGAGACCGGGCACGGTTCTTAAACAAACACGGAGGCTCTACGCGTCGCGTTGGATCTTTTGCCGGTGTCGATGGTGTGTATACGTGTATGGACGGATGTAGGAAGACGAGCCGATGGTGACTATGCGAATCCGCTGTGGCGTCAGTCCGACTCCTAGCAATTTCATGGCAGGTTAACCGCCACCGCGAAATGCGCTCTCTCGAATGAATTCGAGAGGGTGACAGTTCATTCGCGTTCTCTGGTGCGACCGCGGATTTATAGTAAGGACACGCGGTCAGTATCGATAAACGGCTCGCTCAACCAGCGGCCGATTGTCAAATTATCGATAATATCGCTAAACCAACAAGATCATGCGGCTGTTGTCCGACGAGAGAGCTGGATCGCGAGCGAATCGAGGGGAACGGGAAACCGCAAGTGGAAATTACGATGCCAGGTTAGCGAGAAAACACAACGACGGTGCTCGCTTCCATTTGGCTAACACAGTCCGAGCCTACCTGCATGATCGTTCTTCACGCATACTCTCTGCTGCTTCGATGTTTAACCGTATTCGTAGCGCGAGATGGTGCTCGATAGAGCTCCGTCTGTCCGCTTGTGGTCAAACCGTTTCTATAGAGGCGCAAGATGCGATTACGCTCCATTTCCGACGATCATTGCGTCTACGAATACGTGTAGCGCCACGCCACGCTGCGCGTCCAACTGTCGAATGGAAATGCAAATTGATGGGGCGTGGCTCACGATCCCCCGTGGCACGTAATGAGGATACCGGGGATGTAGGTACTTAAATACGTGTATACCTGGCTAACGCTATCTACTCCGTAGCTATGTACAGCATCGATAACGATTCGCGTAATGTGGTGAAATGTTACACCGAAGGAAGATATTCGCATCCTCTTGACGCTGTGAAGGGAAATTGGTGAACGATTTCTTTCCTCACGCTCCAGTGGAAACATTATACAATACAAATTTTTCTTCCATTATCCACTACGTGATTTTTAGAGGCAATGCCAAAAATGAGTCCGGAAGGAGAAATGCTCTATCAAGTGCTGTTTCCGAAAAATAGCTATTTCTATAAAAATTCATGAAATATTTTTCTTGTGTCATTTACAAGTACGGATATTAGATCTGATTTTATTCAGAAGTCTGATTTACTTTTTTGACCAATAAAATATGTTGAATTAATATTTGAATCTAGGTTTTAGATACAAGCATAAGCTATTAGATCGGACGAATGAAGCGGAGCACCTAAATCGGGATGGTCCAATCTCGTATTCTTCCTTATTCTTATTCTCTACTTTTGTTTTTTCTTTCCTGCTGCGCTGTGGATTATCCAACCAACCTCGAATAACCCTCGCCTCGATTTCCTTTCCTCCGACTATGATTGTTCGAACGTACTAACTTCTTTTTCCTTCCTTCCCGGACCAATCTTCTATAAGATAGGGTTACAAACTGAATTAAATTTCAGTGCTCGTTTTCACGAATTTACTTTAAGCCAACACGCGATCGAGACGTGCAAGTTAGACTGTTTTTATTCTAAATTTTGTCTTTTAAAGAGATATGTAAAGATTCTTTTCTCCTGTGGATGCAGTAAATTCAGACGATAAAGATAAACAACGACGAAGAGACGAGAAGAGAAAAAGAAGCGGGACGTCCTTTTAAGGATAATTCAGTAGAGAAGAATCTTGATTGCGATCTAATTTTGTAGAGGATAAAAAACGAAGATAAAAGGGGGAGACCGGGCACGGTTCTTAAACAAACACGGAGGCTCTACGCGTCGCGTTGGATCTTTTGCCGGTGTCGATGGTGTGTATACGTGTATGGACGGATGTAGGAAGACGAGCCGATGGTGACTATGCGAATCCGCTGTGGCGTCAGTCCGACTCCTAGCAATTTCATGGCAGGTTAACCGCCACCGCGATGGGACAGTGTTTTATCCGCTTTCATAAGGAGCCAGATTGCACGCGATGCGTGTCCCATTACCGACCGCGCTTATTCCAACGTTTTTAATAAGTCCATTCCGCTCGAAATTTTTCTCGCTTCTCTCGTTCATCGAGAATTATGAATTCGCGAAGATCGTATAGAAAAAAAATTAAATCCTATTGCCTCAGACACAACACAATATCCCGTGCCATTTAATTATTGACGACTACTGATTACTAACACATAGATATGCATTTGTGTATAACGAATATTTTTATTGTACATCATCTATTACCCATCGGAAAAAGTTTATGAAGTTTTTTCATTAGTACAATTGACAAATTGATTAGCAAATAGAATTGGTTTTACTTAGAACGCAGTTGGTTTTACTTAGAAGTTTCATCTTCGATTACTATAATGACTCTCTGGGTTTTTAACCGTTTCGCCGTTTCGCCGTGAGGAAAGTATTCTTAGTGTTAGAATAGGCTCAAAAAATTTGAAGAAGGAAATAAATCATTGCAAATTTCAACAATAATGTTGAGGTCAAGACGATGATTAGTTCCTTTTTTAAAATTCAAAAATAGTCACTCATTGAATGCTTGAATTACCTTAATTTTTTCATATGTATTATGTCTTCTATTTACTGTATGTTAGACGTGAAAGTTCATATCCTCCTTAAATAAATAAAAACAACCGACATATTACAGGAATCTGTACGATTTATTTCACGAGCGATAACAATTGCTTTATTCTTCATGAATTATCTGATAAATGAGACTGTTTGTTTAATTAGTGAGGAACATTCACGAATCCTGGAAACGATCGGTTGGATGGCAGTGGCAATAAAATTTCTTTCGATAAGTTGTAGAATTTCATTTCAGAAACGATCGCGATAAGCTCGAACAAGAAGGCGTTAAACCATACTCCCAGGCAAGTTTTGCGACGTTTCACTTGTTATCGACTTAAATAGCGACATTACGCGTATCGCCTTACCAATAACGCTAATTATATTTTACGATGCGATAATTATGTAAAGGATGTCTATGAACACCGCGCGCTGGTCAGGGTCGCTTAGCCCTTGTTGCGCAAATTTATTTCGCATTTATGATGAAATATGTAAGTATATGCATATTCTTTTTTTAAACCCGCTGCACGAAATGCTTTGCCATTGTTTTCATAATTTCCTTAACTATCTTATTCTATTTCTTAAATACATGTAATTATACGCTCGAGCTCACTTGGAAATAGAAACTATGTACGTATAATACTAACGCTGACGGGTTTGTAAGAAAATATCATACAATTACTTATGTATACATTATTTTCTAATTTTATTACTATCTTAATGTTTTGATCAGGGTGCGGGTAATAAGTAAGACTGACAATTATAATTCGTGGTCGCGATGTGACGCGGGCTGATTATTGCAATGTGCAACGCAAATTATTTTTGCAATATCCACTATGTGATTCTTACAGCGTTTCTCATGCCGAAAACGAATCCTCTAGCAGGAGGTGTACCGTACCGCTGTCGCAAACATGATTAAGAATGCATTGGCTATACAATCAATCCCAAAAGTTTATGCACTTTAGAAACGCGTTTTTTAAAAAAAATCAGACGTCGGAAGAACATTGCTAATAATAAACAACAAAAAAACAATACGAAACAAGATAGGGAAACAGAGCAGAGTGGAAGAGAGATCACGATCCGATCCTGATTTTGTTCCTCGAATCGGCGCGGCGGCATCTAATTCCCCAATTTGAATTTGCACGCGCATGCGCTCGAAAAAGCATCCCCGGCAATCAGAACGGAAATGGACCGTTCGGAAATGGGGCCCGGGGCTCGGGGTCCTAACCGAGGGACGATCATTTACGATATAACCCTGGGTGTACAACTCTGTAGACAAAAATAATCAAGTGTGATTGCTCGTAATGACGGGGCTAAGCTGTCCAGCTTAACAAATGATAGAGTCCCGCGCAGAGGCGGATGGAACGAGAGAAAAGTAGGAATATAAAGGGGGTGGTGATGGCGATGGTGTGTCCCGACCCAGGGGCCCCAGAGATCGGTAATCGATCCGATCCGCATGGAAAACGCCGCGCCGCCGCCACGATGCGCGGCTATTTCTTATTAATAGGCACCCGATTCTCCTCCTTCCTTTCTCATTTTTTCTTCTCTATTTCTATTCTATCCCTTTACAAAGATCCAGCTATCAGAGTAGCCCATGAATGACGCGAATATTTTAACAAATTGACGATTCCATCTTTCGTACAATTCGACTCCATCGTTAGAAATATTTGTTTACGCCATTTGGATTATACGTAGTTACTTCTTAGAAAATCAAGACAAAATTGATTTTAAGGTACATTGCAGGGCTTTAATTCTTACTTTATTCAAAACATTTACTCTTTGTAATAAAATTGCTTAAAACTCAAAACGTAGTAACTACGATTTTTGCTTCATGTTGTACCACTTACTTTATTAAATATCAGCATAATCTCAGTTGCATATCTTGAAATATCATCTTTTAGACTATACATGTTAATAAGTCATTTGTTTTCAATCACTCTGGTATACTCAGACCTGTGCTAATGCCACCTACCAACTTCTTGAATTTACCGGGCAACCAAATACTTTATTATCAGTATCATTCTTTTTACGAATAACGTTCTCTCTTTAAAAACTGTTCACGAATCAAAAAGAATCTTGAAGAAAACTAGATACTTCAGTTTGGGAAATTACTTGACCCTAACATTACGAAACATTCAGGTACATGATAAAATGCAAATTGGATTTTTACCTGTAACAAGAACATTATTTGATCGGTACGGTTTACAATTAGAGTGCGGTGATTACGTTCAAACATTTCTTGCAACGCCGGTGTTTTACCATCAAGATTTCATAACGCGGCAAAAGTATCCAGGTGTTACACGCCACCGATCTTTAACGACCAAATTAGAAACACTTTCGTCCCTATTCGACTCGCCCTTTCTCCTCAATTTATGCAAACTTCCATTAAATATACGGACTCGTTATCTTCTTGTTGGATCGCAGATTGTCTACTTTTTGGTACACGATCAACGGTATTGGGGTAATTGGCGCTTCCGGTCAAGCGCAGCTCCTGTAATCGTTACTCCACCGTCGTGTACCTTTTATACTCGAAGAAATTATACACGATGAAAATTAGATATTTAAAGAATATGAATACAAACTTTTAATACCTGTTTATACAATGCGATGAACTCATCGAACGGTATCTAATCTCCATTTGATTTTATCCTACATCAAATACTGATCAATTAAACAAACCAGTAATAACAGGTTTCTATTTCCTGAATAAAAATACTCGAGATCTTTGAAATTACAATTATTATATTCAACACCCGACCTATTTACTGATGAACGTAACGAAGAAAATTAAATTGTACGAATAGTTAGCTTAAAAATTATGCTATAAATGCACGGTGAGTAGGTAACTTTCAGTTTTCACTCTATACGTGCACAGGCCGATCGAAAACATTCTAAACGCGGTAAAGGAAAAAACTATAAATAAGATAGCGGTGGTAAGAGAGGAAAGATTAAGAAGGGAAGGAAGAGAAAGAAAGAAAAGGATGAAGCTGGTGGTAGTAACAGGCGGCTACCGTCCGCGTCCACGGCAGGCCTTAATGAAGGAGAACAGAGGGCGTGCTCGGGTGCACCGGCCAGTAAGCAATGTATCCAAACCTGTAATTATGTAGCTTGCTATACATCTCATCCATAACGGTTATTAACAGGAACCTGACGTCTCTTGCCGCTGACTCTTTCTCTCCTTTTCCGTCCTTACACATTCCCATTCGAGCGACTCTGTCTCCATCCACGTACACGAGCTCGAGGCCACGATCTAAACATTTTTCGTTCTACTTGGTCGACTTGGCGACACGTTGGCATGAGGCTCGTATTAAAAATAATTTATCTACTCTGGCTAACCTCCTCTCTCGCTTCAGCAACGAATTAGAAAATTACCCGTTTCGTTGCGTTACTGCGCAAGGCGTCACGTCGGAAACGTTATCGAGAAATGACCGGTTGATCGATTAACGAAATTAGTCGTTGATATTGAAACGAGCAGGGCGTGTCTTCGTCTTTTAAAACAGTCTCAGTTAGTGTATAAGCCTTAATCTTATAATACATTGATTACCCGAGCAAACAACTATAGCGTAATATATTTTAAAAATGTGAGGCACTACGTGTTTTATTGAAGTAAATGACTAATGATTATAGCTTGCTGTCTATGAACTTTTGAATGAACTGCATTTGTACAATAATTTTTAACTCATTTTACTCTATCGTTATAAGGAACGAGAATCACATGACTTTTTTCCTGGTATGATTTTTAAATTGCATATTAATGTGCAGAGACATTAGTACTTTCTATTGAAGGAAACACGTATAACCGTTTCATATACTTATGTAATGTTTAAACTTGTGGTCAAAGTTATGTAGCATATTGTCGGTGCAGAAGGAACGGAGGAAGCTTATTGTATAGCAGAGACAGTACGAAGGAATAAAATAAGGGGACGAATAAAAACGGGATGATTTACGCGATTGTAGGGAAGTTTACGCGTAAAATCTACGCGTGTACTTAAACGGAGCGTCGTGATAGGACGGAATAAATTGTAAGACAGGTTAACGACGCGTTCCCGACACCGATGCAGCTACAATGTATCGAAACTGGCTGATGAGTACCAGGCTGATCACGATGAGGCCCAGCGCAATTTTCTCTACGGTTAATGATCGTTTATAGCCAATCAAGATCGCGTTAAGTTCGGTTACGAGCCCCCCGTGTCAACCAAGCCTAGAAGATGATCGTCTATGTATTAGATTGGTGTATATGAAAAATCTTCTTCAGACACAACAGATTTACTTCCTGTACATATGTAGAATATTATACATTATATGTATGTATTTTATCAAAATAATTCGTCAGTTCTTTTACATATTTGCAAGTGATATCATTATTCCAGAGGTAGTAAAAATTATATTAGAAGATTCACCATTGAAAAACTGAAAAATATACGATACTGGTTACTGGAGTGAAAAGCTAAAAAATA
>NW_017178472.1:1141394-1162185 GCF_001652005.2 Ceratina calcarata
CGATACTGGTTACTGGATTGAAAAACTAAAAAATATCAGTACGTTATTGGATGTACAGCGTGCCATCATAATTTCTTTTGTTAAATGTGTGAGAAATAAATGTTTCTGCTTTATTACAAGAGTTGTTATATCTTTCCCTCAAGTATACTCAACGTAACGATAATTGACATGAGATGTATGAGCATTCAGATTTTTCGATGCACGGTGCATTTGACAATGCGCTGTTGGGCAGAGATTTTTAATAGATTACAACTTAGAACTGCAGCCTTGGAAATAACAGTTTCATTTTAGACTTGTTTTAGTCTGGTTTCTAGAATTATCCCTTAATATTTTTCCCAGTACTTGAATACTCTGTAGACTTTACCCGAGGCTACTCAAGTGAGAGCGGTGTACGTATCAAACTGTCATAAACATCGCGAACACGACGTGACATCGTGTTGGTAAGGATCCTTTTTGCGCGTGAAACGATTCTAAAAGTCGACGACATAATCGTGACCGCTACGGGGCTTAAAGAACGGGTACGATCATTGGTGGGGAATCACAGACCGGAAACCGCGGGCAACTAATTTCAACTATATAAAAAGAGGGCCGAAGCAACTGAAGGTAGAAACAAAGAATGGACCGACCTGTCATCTACCAGTAATCTAAACTCGGTCTCTCGGTGTGGGTGGGTGCCCTCGGAGCAAAACATCCAAGGACGCCACCCTTTCGTTTCTTTTTTAGCCTTCCACGAACAACTGGAGAAAACAGAATTTTATATCGTACAGTTTGTAAGAACTTCCGTTCTGCTGTGAGGATATTGTACAAGACCGACCGCGTTTATGGTCGGGACAAGGTGTCTTGTTATAACACTGCGGTGGTTAAATTGCAGTCTCGTATAAAAGAAACTTCCCTTTTCAAATTGCAACTTCTGAAGTTCTTACCTTATTTCAGTTGCAGTTTGCTGAACGTGACTAAAAGAGTACAGATAATTAAATAGCCATAACAGATATTATATTACTAATCTCTGATCTTGTTAGATAGTAAATTAAATTAAGCATGCTTTTGGTAAATTACACGAATTATAGGAAAATACGCTTAAATAGAGGATTCGATTTTTCAGTATGCTCTTATCGTAGCAAAGCTTTGGCACAACCGTTTCCAGAGCAAAGAGATGAGGGAGAGAGGCGCGTCAAAGGTCAGAGGAGCGGAGGAAAGGGGATAAAATTTGTCCCGTTTTTTTCTCCTGCTCACTCGGAGCCTTATTGCCAGCCATGTAGTCACAGTCGGCGCAAAAAACGGGCAGTTACCTAATGAGCGGCAATTGAGTGGCGACCAATTATAGGAGGGGCCGGTCCAGCGCATAAAATGCAACCGTCCAATGAGCACTGTTCGCCATCTCTTCTGCCCTTTCCTTCTTCTCCTCTCTCGCGCCCCGCTCTTCCGTTCTCCAACTTCGTTTCGACTTTTTTATTTCTCTTCTTTCTTACATTCGATATCCACGTTCTCCGTTCGTCGAGGAGCTGATGGAAAAGCCAAAAGGAACCACGAGTACCGAAAACCGATATTTAGTCCCGAAAACTAATATTTTGCATTATTTCTCCTTCGTTTTACGATAAAAAATATAGCAAAAAACTTCAAAAATTTACCGACAAATGTTGGAAAAGTCACGTCACTACCGTAGTTCTTTTAAAGCTAAAGAGTCTGTATAGAGAAACGAACACTGGGAAAATAAAGATTGGAGCGACCGCAACTAAATTTGAGGAGAAAAGAAGTAAATTTTATGTGCTAGGAGGAGAAGACAACTGAGAAAGAATAAAAAAGATACGACAAAGAAAGGAGAAAATATTTGAATATACTGGGATTTAGAAAGAAGTGTATTGAGGACAAATTGCCACAAGACGTAATATGTCCCAGATATATCTTTGAGTAAAACAGAAAAATAGTGAAGCCAAACAAATCTGATTTTATATTAGCGATATGAATAAATGCGAATTCACCAAATGAGAGCTAAATGTTCGAAAGTTAATGCAGTTTCTGCTCGTTATGGGGATAAAATTCGCCTCTCGCGCGCACGCGGCTGACGTTTGAGAGTAAAGAGCGGTGGTACCGGAAATTGGTGTACGTCACGGAATCGAAGGTTCGGTCTCTAATATGGCCGGGGAGGCGAATCAACGAGGCCGTCTACGGAAATAACACACGCCTATACATATACCTTTCTCTCTTTCCTTTGGTCTCGTGAATTTCCTCGCATTCGATCAACGCGAACGATAAAGTCAGAGGGCAGTTTACGATTAAAGTCGAACGGGCTTGAATCGTCTTTGTGCACGAAAAAAATCTTATCATATCATTATCGGATCCTGATCGTTATCTTCGTATAATCCTGATTGCGTGACAGGAAGAGAGCTTAGCTAGAATTCCATATCAAATCTGAATATTAGATACGCAAAATCTGGAAACTATGAAGCTTGCTGCTCTGACAACAGAGTCTAACAAAAAGACCTTTATCATTTTTTGTAATATTCATTACATGATTCTTATAGTTTCCCAAGCCGAAAACAAATCCGAAAGTAGAAGTGGTCTATCATGTACCGTCTTCGAAAAATAGCGGTTTTTGTAAAAAATTTGTACCGTGTAATACGAAGTTCGTACGTATTGTGTATTAAAAAGTAATAAGATAAAAGCTTATTTAAAAGAAACGCAAGTTTATGAAAATTTTCCATAACGTGTTTCCACGTTGGAATTAAGAAAATAATGAGTGCTCGTTGAAGTTGCGTATAGGATTACATTATACCTAAAGGTTTACTATTCCATTAAGGATCCGCAATCAACAACATGCTATTGCGTTGAGAGCCAGTTTTCGCACGGGTCTCATTAAAAAGCCCCTTTGGACGCGACGAAGCGATAAATCTCGCGTTCGATATTTAATCGATCTTACCGAAAAGAGGTGCCGATGGCAGGCGAAACAAGAATAATAAGGAGACGCCGGACAGGATAATAGCATGAATTTTCGAACGAGTACACAAGCTGATAGGCATCTCCTCGTCAAGCGTTAAAGGATAGTGTCGCACGGTCACGAAAACGATCGTTGCTTGACGCTTGTGGATTTTTACGATGCCTCGTCGAAACAAAAGTGAAGACGTTAACGCGAACGGTGACGTCGATTCGACACGCCAGGGTGTTATTCGCCACGTATACGGATTGAGACTGCGGAGAAGAAAGCGTAACGTCCTGGCCGGTTTGTTCTTTACAGTTTTTCCCATTTCGAACGCCTCGATCCCATGTATCGTACATTCGCACCGGATATTATTTTTATATTAAAGTGCATGCTACGACAATAATCTTGAACTGATGCTATAACATGAGTTTTAGATACGTGCAAAGTGAATTCATTCGTGTTAGCTAATACTTTATACACACGTTTCTGTAAATCACTCTGAAGCATTTATTCCATTATTTTTTAGGACAGATTTTATAAATCATATTTAAAGCAATTTTTATGGCTTCGAAATATAAATGAAATTATCATACAATTCAGTACGAGACGAGAATTCTTAGAAGAGAAATAATTAAGCTAGTGTCTCAAGATTTTTACTTATTTCACTATGATTCTCCGTATCCGTCAATTAGCCAATACTTCACGCTCTCTTGCTATGTAGATCGTCGGAGGCAATTTTAACCTTTGTCTGTTTTTGTTCCCGTTTATTGTTCCTCTCTCTTTCTTCATTTCGTTACTGCCATTGGTTACTACAGACAATTATAGTCAACCCGAATTGAAATACAGTGAATTCCGTAAATATTACAGTCTACTCTAATGTTTAAAAAAAAATTAATTCGTTAAGTCCAATATTTAAAAAGTTATTCAGTTTTGAAATGTGTACGAATATTTATGGACTTGACTGTTGGTGTCTGCTCGTGAGTAGATTTGTAAAATCCCGTTAAACAATAAAAATAGGGATTAATTGAAAGACAAGAAAAATAAAGGGTGCTCGGGGGTATAACGTTTAGTGCAATAATAATGGAAATGAAAAGACGAATCTAAAAAGTACTAACTGCAGGGTACACGGACAAGGATTCGTTAGAGGATCAGGTTGGAGATGGTTCACGTTAACGGATTATTAATAAGAATGCACACTACTGCATGTCCGCGTACCCGTCGCGTCGATAGACAGGTACACGCAAGAGGGAAAACGTATGGCTGGCGTTCATGGTCGCTGCAACCATTAGAGGAGAAGGTAATAATATTTAATTGCATTTTACGACATGTCCGTTTTGCTGTTAATTGTAATTGCTATAAAAATGATCGCACAGTTAGGCTACGGTGTTATCGGTACTCAGAACCAGATCCTTGATTGTAAGATTTTGCATCGCTGTCGCAAATATTATACTTACGTTGACCATATCTTTTCAAAGAAAATAAAAAATAAATTATTTCGTAATTAGAATAATTATTTATGAACTCTATTAACCTTGTATTAATTGAGGAAGTAAAAACCATAATGATATAAGTCATTTTCAGCCAAGTTATGACTTGCATTGCTTTCTTAAATTATAAATGCTAATACGTCCAAAGAAAACGTGAAATGAGTCCTAAATCATCTCTCTTGCAAACTGATACCAGCACAATACATACATACATAAGTATATTAACAGAATTGTAACATTTCCAGAATCTCCCCATTCCCAAAAATGGCTTTTATTCTTTCAATGCTGTGTAAAAGATAAGTCACAAGCCTTCGTTGCCCATTTTCTTACAAAAGAAAAAATCAAAAACTAATTACAATATTTTCAAATATTGCTTAATAAATTATATTTTCTGTAATAAAATATTTATCACATTGTCACTATTCCTACGAAGGTACGATGCAATGAATTTCATCGCAAAGTGATCGAGAAAAAAGTTGTTATTGCTAAAAGTTATTTCTGATACGAGCTGTTTAATTGAATTGAAGAACAATGTATACTCGGGAAATTAAGTTCTAATAAAATCTTCATATCTCCACCGGATAGTTAATCGCGGTCGTTAGTCAGGCTCTCCGTAAATTCGATAATGAGCGTACGCTAGTGGTGGGCTTGCGTGCTTGCACCGTTTTCCCTGGCCCGAACTACGCCAATGTGATATACGCTAATTGCAATTACACCGCGTGTACGGTATCGCGAACCCGTGCTCGCCGCGGCGCGGTGCACGTTCAGCTCAACCCGCAAACTTTCCACTAACTTACTAAACTCAAATTTAACTGGATCTCATTTGCTTCCACTTGGCCGCGTGTACTATGCCCTACCATCCTTCCACGGCTGCAGCTGGTTTGCCTTTACCACGAATTGAATTACGATGTCGCTACGTAGACGGTCTAAATAATCGCTGGGATTCTTCGGTATGCGTTCATCACAAAGCCTATCGTGATTATTGAGAATGAAATATTATGTCCTCCTTATTATGCGTTTAATTCGTTTGCTGTATCTGTTGTTATAATTTTAGATAAATTATTAGACAAAAAATTGTAATGAATTAAAGTAAGCATAAACTTTGTTTTAGGGACACTTTCTGACAATATGATAAGCGCAAAAGATGCTGTTTTAGTTTTTAATGAGTAAGTTTAATTAGACCAGGAATACGAAGAGAATGTAATAAAAATGTAACTATTAAATTAAAACATAATCATAGATTATTTACTGTTCTATTAAACATTCTCGACAACGTGTAGAAATAGGCCAATAGGAAGAATGAAATCCAAAGTTAATCATTAACGACTTTAGGATGTATAAATTAAAATGAAAACAAGCATTCGTAACTGACCGAGCGAATGACTATTTTATAAGTATATGTATGTATATGAAAAATGAATTACTTCCATACTTAATGAACTGTTACGATTAATCGTACGCGCGTAAGAGAGATAGCGATGCAAGTTTCACTTTTTTGTAACAAATAATCTTAACTGCTGTTACCGGCGCGATTAAATTTACTCGTTGGCTGCGTTATCTCATAAGGGAATCTAAACATTTTCGTACAAGAGGAAGAGAGAGAGAGAGAGAGAGAGAGAGAGAGAGACCTTCGTGCCTCGAGTGCATTAAAAAAGCAAAACACACAATGGGATCGTACCAAGCGGCATCATTACATCGACGTAAAATGAAATGAAATAATGCACGCGACCTCGATACAAAATCTGAGATACGAAGTCGGAGTTTAGTTTATATCTGCTCTCGTCGATACCGTTTTTATCGAATCGATTACTGACCGGTATCGATCGAACTCCGTTATCGGGACTGCGCTAAAAAAATTCTTCGAATTCGTGGAAAGTGCTTTAGATTCTTGAAATAATTTTAGTTTACTGTAGATTACCAGACACTTAAACCTTTCACGATGCCGTGAGACGAATATAAGGAGACTGAAAAATCTAAGTGTAATCGACAAACAAATTCAAACTATCTTTGCTTAACATATTGCAGTGTTGAGTGTATAACATTTGTGTACATATGAGTATGAATACAGAGTGCATGATAAAAATGTAACTATTAAATTAAAACATAATCATAGATTATTTACTGTTCTATTAAACATTCTCGACAACGTGTAGAAATAGGCCAATAGGAAGAATGAAATCCAAAGTTAATCATTAACGACTTTAGGATGTATAAATTAAAATGAAAACAAGCATTCGTAACTGACCGAGCGAATGACTATTTTATAAGTATATGTATGTATATGAAAAATGAATTACTTCCATACTTAATGAACTGTTACGATTAATCGTACGCGCGTAAGAGAGATAGCGATGCAAGTTTCACTTTTTTGTAACAAATAATCTTAACTGCTGTTACCGGCGCGATTAAATTTACTCGTTGGCTGCGTTATCTCATAAGGGAATCTAAACATTTTCGTACAAGAGGAAGAGAGAGAGAGAGAGAGAGAGAGAGAGAGAGACCTTCGTGCCTCGAGTGCATTAAAAAAGCAAAACACACAATGGGATCGTACCAAGCGGCATCATTACATCGACGTAAAATGAAATGAAATAATGCACGCGACCTCGATACAAAATCTGAGATACGAAGTCGGAGTTTAGTTTATATCTGCTCTCGTCGATACCGTTTTTATCGAATCGATTACTGACCGGTATCGATCGAACTCCGTTATCGGGACTGCGCTAAAAAAATTCTTCGAATTCGTGGAAAGTGCTTTAGATTCTTGAAATAATTTTAGTTTACTGTAGATTACCAGACACTTAAACCTTTCACGATGCCGTGAGACGAATATAAGGAGACTGAAAAATCTAAGTGTAATCGACAAACAAATTCAAACTATCTTTGCTTAACATATTGCAGTGTTGAGTGTATAACATTTGTGTACATATGAGTATGAATACAGAGTGCATGTATGTCTATATTTATTATCTTGGCACGTACATTATTAATTTCTTAAAATTTTTAAATCATATTATATGACATTAGAAGTAAAATATCTTTCAGCTATTCTGAAGTTATATAAAATTCGAAAAACTCACTTAAAAACCAAATCTAATAGAATTATTTAAAACAGATATTCAAATCCAAAGTAAAAGGATTAAAATCACGTTGTATGAAAATTAAACGATTTCTGATAGGGTAAATTATTATAAAATCTGATATAGATTTTGCGAAGACTATTGATTAAAAGAAAGACAAAAACTAGTAGACGAGCGACAACAGCGAGAGCGAATCTCTGTTCGATAAAGACCGGCAGACAGTTAGCAGGAAAGGAAAGTTAGAATTATCGTTTATTAGCATTTGGCACGCAACACGCAACCGTCGCGCGTCACAATGCTCGTATGTGTAGACGGGATGATTTTATCGTTTCTAACGGCATGCACGTTTACGAATGTACGAGATCGAAAATCGATCGCAGTCGAGATTTTTGTACTAACTATTCCATTGTTTATTGGATGTCGTATTAGCTGAGATGCTGATTTCAAGTTCGCCAACCATAATCAATTTTAGACGCTCACGTATCTTTATAAGTTTAATTAACTCGTTTTGTTTTCAAGGGAACTATACATTGCAAGTATAAGTTTCGGATATTATAAGCGAGCCGACGGCGCGCGATATAAGTTAACTGAGGAGGGGAGACGGACATTGTAAATACATTAGTATTTACGCGAAGAATCGGGAAACACAGCTGCGAACAGATAAAAATGAGTGGTCTGGTTAAAAAGGAATGGGAACGATCGTGGCGTGCAATATCTGAATTATATATGCACTCGTAAAACTTGTAATACTTCCTAATTGCGCGTCTTCTCGCGTGTTTCGCGGTCGCGCGCGTTCCGTAATTATTGGTCTCGGGGTGCGCGAGTATCGCCCTGGATAATTATGCGACACTTTGATTTGCCTGGGCATTCATCGATTTGCACACGTTTATTATAACGCGGGTTTTCTTCTTCTTTTCTCTCTGCCGGCAGAGGACGAGCTCCGCCCATTTATTCACGATCTTACCCGCATTTTATTTGTACGCGTACGCCTTTCGTTAATCGAAATGCTCGAGTATTTTACAACCTTTTACTTTATCTACGAGCTTCGAGGAAACACGTGTTAAACCAGAGGAAGAGGAGGCTTTCGCCTGCCAGTTTGCTTTTACGATACCGCTGCGAAATATGTACCGGACAACGTACACCGTAACGTGTCTTCACTGATAACGCACTCTTATTCAGTTGCTCAACTAATAATTTGATAAAAACCTCGAGTTACTTTCTATGATTAGAGGAGTCAATTTTATTATAACGACTAAACCTCATTACCTCGTTTATCTTCAGTTTGTACTTTTCAACACTATAAGCTTCGTTTAAGAGTCATGGCGACACATTCTCACTGTTTCTTTCCTAGAAACGTTATTACCATCCCTTTTTCAGTCTTCAACGGCTATGCAAGTTTTTCATATCCATCAACCACGGAGTAAGCAACGTAGGAGAAAATTCGCCCCCACTTGTCGATTCTGTATGTTCGATCGCGATCAGGTACGATGACAATTATCGTTCCGAGCGAGAAAAAGCTGCAAACGGCAGCAACGATCGCGACGGCATGCGAACTCGTAACCCGGGAATTCTCGAATATAGGTACTACAATATCTATACTCGTTTGATCGGGATGCCCGACGCGAGCGACTGCTGGCTCGCGTAATTGCTCGTAATTGATCGTCCTCGGGACCCCGGCCGAATTCTCGGTCCAGCCTTCGCGGGTCGATGCAAGTATAGGTATACATATCTCATTAAACTCGAAACGAGCGAGCGCGTCACGTAGGAACTTACTTAGGCGGTTGGTAAAAAGCCACGCCACGTGAATAAACTTCTTATTTTTACGTTTAGCCACGAACAGATTCGCTGGTATTAAGGCCAATCAGAAACCAGCGGTGCAATTATCCGCATTTTTTCTCAACGCGATTTTTCAATGGCTCTACGTATCCCGCGACCCGATTCTCATAGAAATTTTTAATCTAGATGATAAACAAGCGCATTACACGTGATTGCGGTCACCTTGTTAAAAAATGAAACGATGTCTGTGATTCCTTCTTTGTAGATCATAACTCGAATGTTGGCATTTCATAACTGAAGGGTTAGTCGGGTTTTTATTTTACTAAAACACGTGTAATCTATATGAGAGTATCTGGAGAACATGTCCATGTACTTGTATCTATGTGTTCTCCAGAGCAAAACTTTATTGCGAAGGTCGGACAATAATTATGCCTTTTATTGGACGTGCCAGTTGGTCGACTAGGGACGAGACCAATCAACGCGTTCGCGAATCTTTGCCTTTCTTTTTATCTTGCTCGTAATAACAATCACCCGGCTGTTGTTAATTAGTTTCACGTTCAGATGTGCTATGCTTAAATGAAATACGTATGTACGTATATTTTTAACTCGTAAATACATGTGTCATTGTTAAATCCAGCAATCGTTGCACTCCTGTTTCAATTGATTATAGAAAATTCACATAACTGTTAACATATTTTTTATCTTATACATCAAAGAGTAAACTAGCCTCTCTAACATCTGAAGAGGAAATTAATTTAATCTAATATCAAGAAAATTAATCAATTTTGGAATTTGTACAAATACTTATGGACTTCACTATACATATTAGAGAAAATGATTGGAGAAATTACAGCAGCTCTTTACACTTTAATTGATGCTGATCCATATGAAACACTAATGCTGCAGCATTTAAAAAATGATTCTGTTTGGCTATTATAATGTAAATACTTATTGTAATAATTGTCTACATAAATGAGAGATTTATTTATTTAGAACAGGTGTCATTTGGATTGAAGAAGGCGTTTGTGACTAATACATATTAAAAATGAATTGACAAGAAAAAGGTCGGTGCGTTTGAGATTTTTATAACTCGCACTGAGTTACGTATGGTTCGTGTTCTCCTTGTTATTCGTTGCCTAATTGTAAGACGGAGAGGTATGATAACGATAATTAATGCTGGCCCGCGTTGATTACGTCGCACGCGATATTATTCGTGCTTACCCTTTGCCCACGTATTCTACACTTTTCCCTCTTCTACCCTATGTATACATACATGTGTACATACTCCGAATAGCAGCGTCACTTTTTTTAATATATTTGTTGACTAATGTACTTAATTTTTTCTCGTAGCCTTGTAGTGCACATGTTGAAAATGAATTCCTGCGATTTTGCATTAATATTCAAGGAGACAATTTTTCTTATCATATTTTTAATACAAAGTATGATATTCATTTATATTTACATTTTTAATGTAATTATCTTTTCCCGTTTAGTTTTTTATTTTAATACGAAGCAGTAATGTCCAAAGTTATTCTTATTATCATTGCAAAAATGGATTTTACGTTATATTGTATGTAGAGCTTCTCGTCTGAAGAATTTATTACACTTTAAACAAAGGACTTTGGATACTAATTATGCATCAATTAGCTGTAACTATATTACAATTGGTAACGAAACGGGGACGAGTAGGTTGTTTCTCGATTTCTCAACTCGGCCCGTCGATGCGAAATTAATCATGCAAGCCAACTTCTGAGAACCCATTAAGCACGCCGTTGGCCCAGGGACACACACGTACGCGCCGTGGTGGTCATATTAGCCAGCCACCGCGATATCGTCATTAGGGATCTTAATATACGGGCCAAACAACCGGCGTGATCCACGATTCCCCGCCAAGTGCGATTGTCCGCTAAAATGAATATAAATCAAACCTTCTGTCTTCGAGGCAAAGTGTCGCGATGAACCCGCGAACAAGAAACGATTCATCGTTCCTCAAAGGCCATCAAGCACGATTAATTCTATTCTTCCTTCTTCGAATCTTCTCGTCATTCGATGTCAATCTCACAAGCAAATATTTTTAAGTACTCATACTTAATAAATGACTTTTGAATTCAATCATTTCATTTTAATTTTTGACATGATTGTACTATGTTTATAATTTATGCAAGCTTGTGAATCTTCCTATCATTGGACCTCAATTTGACAAGCTTGTTAAAGTATTTATATTTAATAAATCTTTTCATTGAGCCTTTTGATCAATTTATTTTCCAATACTACAATACGTTGAGTACAGCAATAAGTTCCGCTAGATCATGCAGGGTCGACTTTATAATAACAGATTCGATATCTTGAATTGATTACTATTAAAATGTTGAAATAAACACGGTGATGCGTTTAAAAACTTGTGGAAACGAGGCTGTCATCGAGAGTAAGATCTCGCGAAGCGCAACGAGGTGCGCGTGGAGTGTTCCCAAAGCGATTCGCTTCAAATTTTTGTGGCGCAGTCACCTGCGGACCCGCATTAACTGTTCAAAGAGGAAAGAAGAAAGGGAGTCACGCGGCGTGGCAAACCCATTAGGTGGTACAGCCCTGATCGGTTAAGAGCACCAGCCACCCTTTCTTTCTTTCTCTTCCCCCTTGTTCGTTTTTTCCTTTACCTTTACCGAGAGGTATTCCCCGCTATCTTCCGGACGGGTGCACGCACCAGCAATGAAGAGGCACTTACGATTAGACCTCTCGAAAAAGGTCCACTTACGCGAGGACGGTCCACTAAAAGTTGGCGGTGCTCGTAAATCGAGCATTTCCATCCAAGAATTTTTTCCGTCTAGACGTACCTCGACAGCTAAGATAGATACATAAATGTAAAGAGAGTCATTCCTCGTTCTAGCATCCGCTACTTGGTTCCTTAAACTTGTATAATCGTCCAACATAAACAACTCTTACTCTCATTCGTGCTACAGAATTACTTGTTACGATATACTTATTGTAATTTAATACAATTATTATCTGATAGTATTTATTGGCTAATTAATTTAATTACGAATATTTGGTTCGATGAAATTTTATTCATTAATTAAAATAATGTAACAAGCGATTAAGTTTATTATAAAAACTAAAAACGAACGTGCTTCTTACAAAAAAAATATATAATTACTAGACTACGGGTTTTATGAATTCATAGTAAAATTGAGTTCGTAAAACGTAAAAAATTCATGTAGTGATGAAAAGTACATGAAGTATCAACAACAAAATGCATAGCATGATGCTTAAAGGATTAAAGAAAATTTTTAAGTATCATTTCTTAAATTGATACCCTATAGGCTTTAGTTTGCATAAAAATTCGCAGCCTAATAATTAAATTGTGTGAAAAAATTATGCATAGAAAACTAAATCCAGTCAGATTGGGTGATGAAGTTGTAATTTGTTTTTGAAAAGAGTTATTTTCGTCACGAAACCAGGTTCGTAACGAGGGAGGAAGAGATGGGAAGGTATTATCAAAGCTCGAATAGCGGGACCACTTCGTGGTAGGCCTCGTTATCTTAACCGAATTTACGGAAAACACTTTGCCCGGTGGCCACCACCAGGTCGGGCCAGGAATGCTTGTCCTGCCACCGACGAAACGATCGGTATTCCTGGCATCCTATCCGCCACCACCGGGTCCCGGACCGCCGCCTCCGAATACTGCGATCGTGTTAAACTCGTGTTTCCTAATGGATTCTGGGAATCGTCGTCATTCGCTTCTCGAATCATTCAAAACGAGCACTGGCCACCGTTTCCCATTCCATTCTCGCGTCGCGTCAATTCCGATTCGATTCGAATCCTCTGAAGCGAGAAGAGCAATCAGAAAGCCGATCAACGGAAAACTCGTTCACCGGAAAACATCGTGCGACTCTATTACCTATTGCTTTTGGGATCCAATTCGATTCCCGAGAGATCTCGATTCGAATCACTACAGCGTAACGCCACGGTGGTACCGTAAGATCATCGTCGAATAAAAATTAAGAAATCGCTCACTGTAAAAAATATATGTATAAAATTCGTCAGCTAAATTCTAAACCGAAGAAAATGTGAAATTTATCGTGAAAAAGAGTACAAATTGAGATCGTTTGTGGCCTGGAGCTAATGACGAACGCGGTGACAAACGACGAAGAAGTGTTACGTAGTAGAGTTAAGGTCTTAGAATGTACAGTAGCTAAAGCTAAGAGAAGAGACGGAAGAAGTGGCAGCACGTCGCATCGCGTTGCTTCGGAGGATGGAGATCCGATAAAACGTCGCGTTTTGCTACGCTGCCTTTGCCGTCCAGTCAAACACCTGCGCCTGGCTATTACACACGACTAAAGGACAAATCGAATCGAATCGGACAAAAAGGATTCATGGGATCATGTAATCTCTATTAACTGAAACTGCAGGATCGACTAGCTTCAATTCCTTACGTTCTTTTGTACTAAATCATTTACTGTGAAATTGTTAATCCAACAGCTTTTTGACAATCTTTTCAGATAGAAAATTTATGTAGTTTGATTTCAAAACAAAAAACTAATAATATAAAAGGAAGCTTTTAGAATTAGAAATAAGTTCATGTACACAATTGTACGTAACAACATAGTGTATGTAAATGTATACATAAATGTATAACTTCAAAGTTTCAACGTGTTTTTTGAGAAATGAAGGATGCATTCGACAAAAATCGAGTAATTCTGATAAATGAGATCTCTTCTTAATTTGTTAACATTATTTCTAATTGATCGAAGCAGTGAAACGAGAATCTCGAGTCCATCGCTATTCGTGTCTGGATCATTGTACTTATGTATGTACACAGTTGGATAAAGTCACCAGGCGTTTCGTTTCATGCGCAATCAGATTACCAGACGAATTAACCGACCGCTCGGACAACATGTGTCAGCAACGTTGTAGCACGGTTATCGCGATCACGGTAACGACCACTTACGTCCTCGGTAGCCATAAATTAGAGCATTTCTTTAGCTTGAATTTATCTACGCGGTAAAGCGAGTCTAATGGCTCCCACTCTCCCTCCCACGGAGACAACGAACGTCAAAAGACAACCCGAGTCACGTTGTCGTCGAAAGAAGAAACGCAGAAGTTACGAAGACGCGACGCGACGTCGCGATGACCCCTGTTCGACGTGTTCCCTCACGCGAAACCATTAAAAAAGTTTTTCCGTCAGGAATAGATTCAGTAGTTACTGAGGAAAGAAACGCAAACAGTGACTGAACCGGATGAGAGACAAATTGGAGATTGAATGGAAGGAAAGAAGCGATCAGACGCGCCACGAGTCAATTCTATCTCGGTTCGCGGATACGAAAAAAAGAACGCAATCTCTTCGGTTTGTCGGACCGTGTCGAGAGGAGGCAAAAGAATACTCATCCCCAGTAAACTCTCTCCGTGATCTTTAATTCAATTAGTATCATAATATTAAACATGTATGCTATACGTATGTATATGAACATTATAAATATTATCAAGAATTCTATATTGCGTTTATCAATTTGCACAAGTGCTATTAATTATGCAAACACAACATCTCGTAGAAAAATTGTGGCTATAAAAAATTCTCATCTGACGTATTTGTAATATTATACATATAAAGAATTTTATTCGTTTTACAGTTTATGCGAAGTAATAGATATGTAAAAATTTCTGACAATGTAAAATTTTGCAGAATATGAACTGTAATTTTTCTAATCGCGATTGTAAAGTAGCGGCTTTATCCCTGGGGACGTTCGCGATCGACAGGCCGCAGGGTCGTCAAAGTAACATCGCAATTCGGAAACGACACTTTCCGCGCGATAATCTCTCCGAGGGATCTCGTAAAGGAAAGAAGAAGAAGAAGAAGACGTAAGAAGGTCTCTGCGCGCGTATTTTTAGGACGTGTCCCGCGTGTAATTACGGGTGTAATTTTACCGGTCATTAAGGCACGCACCTGCCGATAATCTAAACAATCTCGTCCTACGGCTCGGATCTGATAAGCACCATAACTCTTTTTCTGTGTACCGTATGCAACTCGCATTGCGCTTGCTTTAAAGTCAAAGGTCCGCGTTACCTGTGCATTACAGGAAGATATGTTTCTATAAACGTAGCGGTTATCTCGTTGTCGCGTAACATTAAGACAGATTGTAATTTATTACTGTGTAACAAATGTAGCCTTTTTTACGATTGTAGTTAATTAGTACAGTTATGGCAAATATATGTGTATATGTACGTTTCATTAAAATAATTTTCAGATTGTTTCACGTGCTTCCATCTTTTTTGTTTCTTAATCCATAGAAGTTTCATTACAATTTATTCATGTAATTATAAATATTATCAAGAATTCTATATTGCGTTTATCAATTTGCACAAGTGCTATTAATTATGCAAACACAACATCTCGTAGAAAAATTGTGGCTATAAAAAATTCTCATCTGACGTATTTGTAATATTATACATATAAAGAATTTTATTCGTTTTACAGTTTATGCGAAGTAATAGATATGTAAAAATTTCTGACAATGTAAAATTTTGCAGAATATGAACTGTAATTTTTCTAATCGCGATTGTAAAGTAGCGGCTTTATCCCTGGGGACGTTCGCGATCGACAGGCCGCAGGGTCGTCAAAGTAACATCGCAATTCGGAAACGACACTTTCCGCGCGATAATCTCTCCGAGGGATCTCGTAAAGGAAAGAAGAAGAAGAAGAAGACGTAAGAAGGTCTCTGCGCGCGTATTTTTAGGACGTGTCCCGCGTGTAATTACGGGTGTAATTTTACCGGTCATTAAGGCACGCACCTGCCGATAATCTAAACAATCTCGTCCTACGGCTCGGATCTGATAAGCACCATAACTCTTTTTCTGTGTACCGTATGCAACTCGCATTGCGCTTGCTTTAAAGTCAAAGGTCCGCGTTACCTGTGCATTACAGGAAGATATGTTTCTATAAACGTAGCGGTTATCTCGTTGTCGCGTAACATTAAGACAGATTGTAATTTATTACTGTGTAACAAATGTAGCCTTTTTTACGATTGTAGTTAATTAGTACAGTTATGGCAAATATATGTGTATATGTACGTTTCATTAAAATAATTTTCAGATTGTTTCACGTGCTTCCATCTTTTTTGTTTCTTAATCCATAGAAGTTTCATTACAATTTATTCATGTCGTGACTTTGCCACTTACTAAAATACTCTTTTGAACTTTGAAATTTTAATATTGATCATGTACTATAATATGTTGACTAAACATAAGAAAAATATACATATATAGAATTTCTATTATGATTCTTAGCATACACTAGAAATTGATTGAAATTGAGAGGAAATCGTGTCATTGTAGAAGTGGAAACGTATTACAACAAATCTCGCTATGCGAAAGTACGTAGACATTCAATTTCGCATGATAATAAATAGAAATTTTTCTTTTCAAGGGAATAAAACGCTCGAGGTTTAACGAGGAGGAACTTCTAATCGACGTTTTACTCATTGCGCGCGTCTCCAATATGTACGTCGCGTTTTTCCTTTTCCTTTATACTTTTACATCCCATTCCTACCGTCTTCGATTTTTTTACTTTTTTCTTACCGTTCGATGGTTCTCCGCTCGCGGAGAACAAGTTAACGAGGTGAACACGCTCTAACGTTTGATATTTACCCGGGACTCCGCCTTGGGTCTCGTTTTATTGAGTCATATATCAAAACTACGCAGCCTGAAAATGTTCAAGCAGGGAGGAAAAGGATTTGACAGAATCGTGGCCTCGGATCTCGTGACCATCATTACATTATCGTTTGATTTGTATCATACCCTTTTTAATTTCAATCTTATTTTCAATGAACGAAACCTACGTAACATTTTGTTAAAAGTTGGAAGCATTAAAATATGATAAAATCTATCCACTTTTTCGTGAGAATTTCATACGTAAGTAGAAAGTTAATGCAGAAAGCAGCCATTTCGATCTTTAACTATTTAGAGATTATTAATACATGCATATATTGAGAAAAAGCAAAGAAATCATAATATTTAATGGGCGTATTTAAAATCTGTAAGTTGTAACAAGAAAAAATTTTCAAATATCTCTGTTAGAGATTATCTAATGTATTCTTGCAGATAATTTTGATACTTTCTGCAGTAACAATCTTGACAAAAGAACTGATTCGAAAACTAAACGCGCTGGGCAAAGATTAAATTAAAATTCGTCTGATTCGCATGATTATTCGGGTTTTAATTGGCATTAGCCTGCGGACATACCGGGTGGTTAAATTGAAACGTTCAGTGGGAGAGGCAGGGTCGAAGGGGCTACAAGTTAGGCTACGCAGGCACGAGAGGAAGAAAAAAAGGGGAGAGGAAGATCAAGCGTGGGTTTCCCCTAGCTGGCCCACATTCCAATAAATAACGAAACAAAGGAGCTGGAAATTCACCCCTCTCTCCCACGTTTCATCTGCCGTTTCGACCTGCCGCCATATTTACATCCGATAACGAGCCGCCGGCAGATATTTACATTTTTAATAGCATAAACCCACAGACCTGACGGGGCCCCGTTCGAATATTATATTTCCCTTCCCGACCCGATGCCTCCCCTTCTCCGACCCCATCAAACGACCCCACCAAGTGGACGCCATTTATTAGCCCTAATTGATCGAAAGGGGTACGTGAACCTTTCTCCCGCCGTCCCATCTTTCTGGTATATAAGACTGTTTACGCGTTCCTTCGAGAAAAGGAGTTTCAGCGGAGAGAATGAGGGAGTCGCACCCTCGTTTGCCGCAAGACACATGACGCCAGTTATTCGGGAAACGATTAGCCTGATGAGTTAACAGGTGATCGCTATAAAGCCGAAAAGAAAATTAGAGTTTCAACAGGCATCGTTCCCTTCCCCTCGCTCGAGGAGAAAAATGGAAAACGCCACTAATAGACTCGTCATACCTAAAGAGTCAGTATATGACTGATTAGAATGAATTTACGTTAAGCTCCACGTAAACTAATATTTTAAAAAAATGACAACATATCGATTTGGTAAAAATAAAAAATTGTTTGCTTTCTAAATATTAATTCTTTAATTATCCATGTTTACTAGAAATATTGTTTGTAAAAGGTACAAACTTATTTTTAACGACGCATTTATGTATCATGTATGTATATCACTTAAACTGTAGAAATTGTATACGACGACATAATAAAATGACCATACTTTTAAATATTTATATCTTTACTTTGTTCTGCAAACTGAACAGGAATTAATATAATTGTACAGAGATAGCATTATAGTGATAACAAATAGTAGATAAAGTGTAATAACACTGTTCCTGCATTTTAATTCACCGTGGCATTGAAAGTTGTACGTTTACAACAAAGCATGAAATGATGGATGAAATGGACGAAGTTGCTCGACAAAACCGAAACATCGCATCGTCCAGTTCCTACAGTCGGCTCAGTTAATTGGATGGAGTGTTTGAGCTCGCAATTAGCGATTAGCAATTACCTGGCATCGAAAATGGATAGAAAGAAGGTAGAAAGGGAGAGGGTTCAGCTTGTCTCGGGCCGACGGAGCGATTAATGAGCCAATCGGTTAATAACGCGTCACGCAAGAATACGCGGTAACCGTTTCAGTTTGGTTCGCAACGCGATATTGTTACCGTTATTAAAGCGGCTCTACGAACTCATTTGGAAAAGAACCACCCGTTGCCGTTGGCTCGCCAGTTGCCACATCCACAGTCTCACGAGAATCGTGGCTCCTCGTTACACCGAGCAATGAGCTCCAGTTGAAATGATTTCGCGAGCCATTCGAAACGAGAGCCGCGCGCAAAGATCGATGCTCGACGATAGATAAGCGACTCCTCTTTCTAGCAATCTAACTAGCCCCTCTACCAGCTCGGCCTCGCCTCTCTCCACGTTGTCCGCTCTATTTTACAATCGAGTATTAGCCGAGTAATGCGCTTTAATGGCCCTCGGCTCGGAGAATAAATGGTCTCCGTGTTCATGATCGCGATCGTGTTCGTGTTCGCACCGAACGAGTTCGATCTCAAACCCTCCTATAGCATCCGTTACCAGTCGTTACAGAGAAAAAACATTTTCTTATTTCGCTTATCCTTAACTTAATTGCGACATAGACTTAAATACTCTGTTTTATATTAACCACGTGGTTGCTTCTGAGTCTGATTAAAAATAAATAATGAATAAGGACTTCTTTTATATACAATGGAAACATTAGATAAAAATGAAAATTGAATAATTTTAAGGTTTGTATGTTAAAGTTTCATAGTGCAATAATAAGACGTAGTATAGTATAATAATAAAAATATGAACGAAGCAACCGAGGAATAATGGCGGCCAAGAGGGTAAGGGAGGAGGGATTCGCGAATTTCTTGGAAAACGATCGGCGTGAACCGGGGGAGCCCGGGTGAAATATGGTTCGTGAAGCCCGAACGGGATAAAGCTCTGCTAATTGGTGGCGAGGACGAGCGGTGAGCTAGCATCGGGGATCGCGAGTCGCGTAATTCCGGCTAATTTATTTGATTGCACCGGCATGCCCGGCTCTCCCCGCCGTAATAAGACTTGCTCTCGCCTCTTTTACGCTCCTTCTTCTTCCTCCTCCTCCTCCTCCTTCTCGACTCTTTCCTCTTTTTCTTTCTCGAGAGGCGAAGAAGTCGGCCCCCTGCCCCCTGCCAGTCTCAAGAAGGAAATCGGTGAACTCGTCCCCGCCTTCCCTTTCGAAGTCCACTTCTTTTTTATCCGCCGTACGACGATGGTGGATTGAATCTTAACCCCGTTAAAAGCTGGCAAACGATTGTTGGTATTTAAAATTTGCATTTAATTTTCTCTTTAACTTCTATAATGTAATATACACATGCATAGGCTGTTGGCAATAAATGCGGGACAAGAATTTAAGGGTTTTCCCTTAAGGGGTTGACGGCCCCTAACGAGCCGCAGTGGACGAGGTAGCGAGACTAGTGAGCAGAGTAAATGGATTTTATACGTTTGACGCTCACGCGAGGCGACCGTGTGGTCCTTCGGATGCACCGGGCAGACTCTTAATAACAATGTCGTTTATAGTTAGCGCATGGACGTAGGTTAGTTAGCGTAGATCGTGGGGATGTTCGCCGCGGCACGAGAGGGAGAGGAATCGCTAATAAAACACAATTAGCGCGGGTATACCGACCAATCATCAGGGTCCTTCGCGGTCCTATCGTGTATGCACGCGTAAAACCCTAACCGCGATTAGTTTATGGCTTTACCGGCTCCGCGATGTTGCTGTTCAAAGAAGAACAAGCATTCCTTTTTCTTCAAGCAATCAGATCGTCCTCGTGGCTCTCACCGACGCCGCGTTCCTGCTAAATTTTGTTCCAAATGAAAACGAACCGGTGCGGCGCTTGTGGCTAATAAAACTTAATAAAAAGATCTTTTCTTTCTTTTTGATTTTATCATGATAGAACAAGTTTTTTACTTATTTGGTAATGAATCTGAAAAATCGATTATTCCTACATTGGCTTTAAATCGTTTTTCAAAGAGAAACCATGAAAACGTTATGTGAAGTAAATAATAGAGAAATTCTATAC